>NC_084742.1:17633595-17738595 GCF_033978785.1 Entelurus aequoreus | reverse complement strand
TTACTAGAGTCCAGCAGTGAAAACAGTCCTTGATGGGGGTGGAAGGAGTCTCTGCAGATTTTCTGAGCCTTGGTCAGGCAGCGGCTTTTTGCGATTTCCTGAATAGGAGGAAGAGGAGTCCTGATGATCTTTTCCACCGTCCTCACCACTCTCTGCAGAGACTTCCAGTCTGAGGCACTGCAGGCTCCAGTTCAGACAGATATGCAAAGGATATGACTGTATACCTGTGAAATTAGCTAAAAAAAGCTAGCATTCTAACATCACCATGTTAACATGCTAAAGTTAGCATGTGTGACCCACCCATAATGTGTCACATTTTTGGTGTTGATTTATTTATTTTATTTTATGGTTTGAATTCGTTTTTGGAGCTGTCATTCCACATTTATTACTATTCGCATTGGTCAGTAGGGGGCAGTAGGGCGTTTCTTCCCAATTGAATGCGATCACCTGCAGACCGGAAGCTTCTCGTCATTCTGATGAGAGCGACCAGTCTGTAAACATCTGAGACGTTCTGTGTGATTTTTCCTCCTGTATAACAGGTTAGTTTTGGTGAATCAACTCACTGAATAATATCCATGTGATCTTTATAAGTTTAAGTACACATTCTGATGGTGGAGCCTAACTCTGAAGTGTTTGTGAGTTGTAGTTTGTATTTGTGAATGAATCCAGTGCACAGCTGCAGTAATCAATACAAAATGGCGACGTGAGTGCGCAATGTTTGTATAGGAACTTCTGATCCTAATTCAGACTCCCAAATTAGAGCTCCCATTTTCTTATTGATTTTATAATGTATAGTTGTGTAATGTGTGTGTTCTGAAAGAGGTTTTACATGCTATTTTGTTGTGTTTAGACATGGTTATATAAGTTAAGCTCTCAGGAATGGTCAATGAACATTTCAAATACAGTAACTTAAAGCTGCTATTATAAGAAGAAGAATATGAAGAAAAGTAAAGTATTTAAATGAATGTTGCTAAATTGTGCATTAAGTTAAAGGTGAATATTCCTGAGAAAGACAAGACAGTGAAATAATGTCTAATTGGGCACTATATTGTATGTTTTGGAGTGATGATGTGGATATGTAAAAAATATATGGCAAAGGCATACAGTATTGTTACGGTAATTATAACTCCAGTGATACAGTAACGGTTTAATGATAGTTTATTGAGTGTTTTGATGAACATAGAGGTGAAGATAAAGTAAAATACATTGACATGATAATACAAAGTGACAAAATATATGGGAAATGAAGTGAATTGTGGATTTATAATTTCTGTTAATAAATTCTGATGAGAGCGACCAGTCTGTAAACATCTGAAACGTTCTGTGTGATTTTTCCTCCTGTATAACAGGACATTATTATCTGACTGCTTGTCCTGGCTACCTGGGACCTGCAGCACATGTAGCATTGACCAAGTATCAGTTAAATGCAAAAGAGTTTCTCACCCCTTCATCAAAGTGCTGGCACTCGCAACTTTCTTTGTTGACCCACATTTTGACTGTGGTGAATGAATTTTCTGAAAGTACGAATAAATAATAACAAACTGAATATTTTCATTTAGCAAAATAATAAAAAAAAACTAAATACAGTTTTCAACATTGCGAGAGCCCTCTAGACTCAAAACCACACCCACGACTCTCACATTTACACTCCTCAAGGCGGGACTGGATGCTGCCTGAGGCTGAGCCTATAAGAGGCCATGATATTGAACGTTGCACACTGATTGGTTTGGTCTCATCTTGTGGCCAATACTACTGTTGTAGTGAACATTTTACTTCATTCAGACATGTTTGTGCTTGGAAATTCGTTATTTAGGACCAACATACATAGCATATGTTGTAAAAAATCCACGATGTAGTGAAGCCACAAACTTTGACTGTAATTGCAAAAAAACATGGCATGGCTAAACCATTTTAGCGCAGCTCTAAATAAAAGTGCCAAGTATTGTTTTTTTTATTAGTAGTTAATTGATTCAGAAGGAATTGTTTGACCTATTTTCCCAAAATACTTTAGTTCAGACAATGTAAAAAAAATATGCACATTTTACGTATCGAGACTCGATATCGGACCAGGTCTGAGGCCAAAGATGTTGATGGTTACATCACTACTGTCACACTTATGGTGGCTATTACAGTGCAGTAATGTAAATAGATTAACTGTATCACTGTTTTTTTTACAGTAACATTTTGCCAACTGAGTTGTCATTTTCTACCGTAAAATTGTGAAAATTGTTTTTCACAGGTTATTTTATTTTGTGACAGTCTTAATTAGATTTTGTAGTCATAATATTATTTTCAACTCAGTCAGTCATTGACTATCTTAACGAATAGTACTAATCAAACTGTAAAGTGTACACATATTCAGTAGCTCTAATTTAGCCATCAACTTTTAAATTCAGCTTAAGATATTTTAGGCATGTTCTTACTAAAAACAAAGATGACTAATTCATTCTTAAATATATATTTATATTTTATATCACTTTATAAAATAAAAATAACACTTAAAAAAAACATAGTATCATTTTTTTTATGTAAAAAGGGACATTTACAACAGCAGTAATAAAAACAGACAGCATTACACCAAAACTATCTAACGCCCTCAAAAAGAAACAAACATTTTGTGATGATGTGTTTAAAAAGCTGCACAGTGGTATATTATTGATTGTCGAATTCCCCTGGTATTTATAGCAATCTAATCAATGCATACAGTTGTATTATTGATTAGTTCGTAACTTTTTAGCTGTCTAAAAGATTATATGTTTAATCTTTTATGATACCGGCGCATTGGTGCCTAATGCTGTGTGTTTGCGTGTGCGTGCGTGCTTGTGTGTGTGTGCATGCGTGCGTGCGTGTTTGTGTGCGTGCCTGTGTGTGCGGGTGTGTGTGTGTGTGTGCTCTGGCAATGCTTACTTAATGGGGACATCGCTCTGTTTACACAGTCACCTTTAGGGGACCTCTGACGGTATGGGGACAAAAAAACAGGTCCCCTAAAGGGAAACCTTTGTAAATGATAATCAGATCCATTCTGAAGACTCCTAAGTGATTTTTAAGCTTTGGCCCATAAAACATGTTTACTGGTTAGTTTGAGTGTGAGACATTTGCACAGCAGCCCCCTCATCAAGCTGTAGCTGGTACATTTAAGTGGTGAAACTTCCTAGCTGTAGTGCTGTATTCTGAGGATCATGTCATATTTAATTTGAACTTTTTTTTCTTTCTTTTTTTAATGGTCCTCAGTAGTCACGTTCAAATTTGTGTGAATTATGCAAAATTATTTAAATTTGGTCCCCATGAACCATATTAACTCTTTTTCCCCAGGGTCCCCAGTAAGAATGATCAGCACATTACTTCATCAATCCAGAGATTTAAAGATGTGTATGAGCTAACTGGGCAGTGGCCATTTTACCAATTTTTTTTATGCCTCCACAACCTGTAGAAAGGGTGGTCCCCACAAGTGAGGTTTGTTGTTGTGCTTTTTTATATCGCACTGCAAATTTACGCTGCTTTAAAAAGTGCTTGAATTGATTTAAAATGATAGTTACATCAATTTTCCATAGAACTTCGTCCTACACTTGTCAGCTAGCTAGCCAGGTACAAGCTAACTATCTTACGCATCATTCAGATGTCCAACATTACCCCAATTTAAATGCTCCCGTATTACAGATGTAGTGTCAATAAAACAAGATCTGATTTGCAAAATGAGCAAGGCATTCATGTTTTTAACAAGAAAAAGAGAAAATGTTCCATATTAAACATGTTGTTCGTTGGAGTGGCCGCGCTGACTTGCATCGTTCTTGAAAAACATGAGTGACGATATTTGTTAATAATTATTAATAATTATTGTTATAAATACAGTGGTACCTCAACTTACGAGTATCCTAATTCAGTAGTAATCGAGATACGAGCCGTCTCACAGCTTTTTGTTATGCTTTTAATTGCAGGCATACTTTTTCAATCTCTGATGATGTAATATGTATAACAGGGCTGTGCCGTTGGGGCAATAAAGAGCTAATATATTATTACATGTTGTGCCGGCTTCATTTACACAAGAAACAAGCATAGGTTTTGATTAAACAGTTGATGTGCGCCTTTGAGCGCTGCTCAGAGATCGACATCCTGCCCTCCAACCATCAGAACTAAGAAAGTTAGTATGAAGGAGGAGAAGCAGACGGCCAAATCAGAGAAACTTTCCTGTTACCAGCTGACGTGGCGCGCCAAGCTCCACTGTAGAGTCAGTCTGCATCACTCAAGCTGCAAACAATGAACATTTATCTATTAAAATATTGAGAAGCTGCAGAAGCTGTGTATGATTTTTTGTGTGTCTAGTCCTGACCGACAAACTGGATGGTGGAACATTAGCTTTGTTGACAGACAAACATGTCGCTTGTTGTGTTGTGACTTCTCCTGGACGTCCCTTAAAGACGTCAGACATTGGGTTGCCAGATTCCATAGAGCAGGGGTGTAAAACGTACGGCCCGCGAACATGTTTTATCCGGCCCGCAAGATAAAATTTGCAAAGTATAAAAATTAGCTGACATTTTTGAATAAAAGAAACTGCTGTTCTAAATGTGTCCACTGGATGTCGCAATAGCACATCTTTGGATTCCCTGACGTCAGAGGGGGCGGAGCTATTTATGTGTCAACACTTCTGTGTCTGGACACTACGTACTTATGTTCATACTCAAATAAATGCTTTTGATTATCTGTACATTTCTTTGTATATACTTATAACTAGGAGGCATATTTGACTGATGAGCATAATCACATCATTTCTTCAGAAAGTATAAATGACCACATATGAAGATAGACTATTAACCGCAATATGTCAGTGTAAAAAACAACAACATTTTTACATTTTCAGAATGTGTTTCGTCTATTTTTAAACACAAAAAACAATCTGAAGTTGTCTTTATTTTTAAGTGATCATGCCATGATTTCACTTGGGAATAGATTTTCCTCCATGTGGCCCCTGAGCTAAAATGAGTTTAACACCCCTGCCATAGAGAAACGCGTGGTTCAGTCCTTGTCATTTCCGTTCCGCACAGGGCTTGAAGCCTGGGCGTCCACATGAGAGGCGAGCGTGCAGACTACTGAGCTAAAAGCCCGGGCTGGCCTTCAGGATCCAGCATTGCTCTTAAAGTTGTCGAGGAGAGATGTTCGCTAACGTACACATGGCCCAACCACACTGGCTGGCCTCCATTACACTCACCCCCCTAAACCTCACTCTCATCCGGGTCACGGCACCACTGTAACCCACCTGGTTAGGTCCGTTGCCTGATCGTCTGCATTAGGGGCGAGCGTGCTGACTACCGAGCTAAAAGACTGGGTTGTGAGTGAGGTTTACTCATGTACACTGCTTGCCTCCATTACACACGCACCAATCCTATGTCAATAAGTAGCTTATAATAAGGGACGTGCAGACTTGACAACGCTGGATGGAGAGTCAGCGAAGGGGACACGCATTGGTCCACTCCCCAAGATAAAAGCCAGACAATATTAATCCATTACTACATAAAACTGTAGTTGTTTGTTGTACATACTGATTTTCCAATATTATTTATGATCCAAAAGTTTGTTTTACTTTTTAAAAGGCATTTTAAATGTTAAAATTGTGGCGTTTTGGGACAGCCAAGCACGCATTAAACTGATTTAAATTGAATTTAATGGGCAAGCTGATTTGAGATACAAGTGTTCTGAGTTACAAGCTCGGTCTCGGAACACAATGTGCTCGCAAGTGGCGGTAGTACTGTAGATCAGTGGTCCCCAACCTTTTTGTCGCTGCGGACCGGTCAACGCTTGAAAATTTGTCCCACGGACCCGAGGGGTTATGGTATTTTATTTTTATTAATTTTTTTGTCATAAAGAAATACAATCATGTGTGCTTACGGACTGTATCCCTGCAGACTGTATTGATCTATATTGATATATAATGTATATCCCCTCACCTTCCAGGTGGTGAACAAGGGGATGGGTCAAATGCAGAGGACACATTTCACCACACCTAGTGTGTGTGTGACAATCATTGGTACTTTAACTTTAACTTTATATTGCGTTTTTTATGTTGATTTAATAAAATAATAATAAAATAAAATAAAATAAATTAATTTTATTTTTCATTTTATTTCTTGTGTGGCCCGGTACCAATCGGTCCACGGCCCGGTGGTTGGGGACCACTGCTGTAGATGACATCATGGCGCTGTTGTAGTCTGAATGGATAGAATGAGTTCAGTCAGCGTAATTCGCAGCAGGATGTCAAGTATGTGTCTGTCTTTATGTTTATCATAGTACTGTACATGGTCGCCAAGGCAACCCTCAACTTCCATTTGAAGGACTTATTGAAAGTCTTTGAAAATGCTGAGGAATGAGGAGAGGATGGAAAAGTTCCACGCTTAGTTTCCACCGTCAAAGAGGAAGCGAGCGCAATGGCTGACCTCCATCAAATTGTGATGCGTTCATGGACCTGTCCTGTGGCTCAGACGGGAAGTGCACATTTTTAAAAGTGTCGTAAATAAAATGGTAAAAAACACACATAATAACCTGTTTTTAGGATCAACGGTTAGCATTGTGTGTCTCCAATGCTTCAGTGCAGCAGACCTTGACAAGGACGCGGATTCCATTCACGTTCTCGAGAACGTGTGCAATTACTTTAGCGGAAGCCACTCCGGGCTGAGAGCGCCGCCATTCATACATCATATGCACGCCGCCATGTGCCCTTTGTCGGCGGACGTAAAGGGCGGTGGAGAGAGATAGAGCAGGAAGACGCAGCAAACGGGGAGAGACTGTAACATGCTAACGTTGCTAATGTTGCTGTTTAACTGTTAAAAATTTCACCTTGGTAACCTACTTGACATTATGGACACATTTCTCATTTAAGGTGAATATTTGGAGAAAAATACTAGCTGCGCAGGAAGTTGTACAAATAAGGAGTTTCCTCCCTTTTTGCAGATGCTATCTTTTTTTATGTGCTACAACGATGTTAGCATGATGCTGTTGCTAAGTAGCTAAAAGTGCAGGTAGAGAGACAGGCTGCTATCTGGGTTACTCTGGCCTCACATCTCTCCGCTGCAGATGAATATTAATAAGTAGTTATTAATATCAGCTGCCTGCACTATGTGTGAGTGTGTGTGTGTGTGTGTGTGCGTGTGTGTGCGTGTGTGTGTGTGTGTGTGTGTGTGTGTGTGTGTGTGTATAAGGTCGGCACGAAGGCGCCGCGTGAACAAGCCCTCCTCAACATAAGCACCACTTGATTTGTTATATGTTTGAATTATGTATTTATTACATCTGATTTTTATATAATATATTACATGACTGTTTTGATTTAATTATTGAATTACATTTAATGAAAAATAATATGGATGAAAAATCTACTTTATGCTTCATTTATATAAATACATAAATATAATCTATTATATATGAAATTAGGGGTGTCGAGCCAATATTGATATCGGAATTTGGTCCAGTATCCGCAAAAAAAAAAAGGTATCGGATTATTTCGGCTTGCTTGTAAAATGTCTAATATAAGCATTCTGATACAAGCAGTCAAGTTTACCAGATTAAAAAAGGTAAACATGGTAAGCTATAGGAGCTAGCAGACACACAACAGCTAAGCACACAATAGCACACAAGCTAGACATACTGTATGTAATGTCCTTCATTGAACAATATTGCAGTCTTAACTGCACATTTTTCAATACAAACAAGTATCAAATAATGATAGTTGCATATTACTTACACATACAACGTCTCCAAGGCAGAAGTGTATTAGAAAGTGTCCAGTAGCAAACGTGTCCGTATCATTCAACTTACTGCATCATGAGCCTAACGTCATGAATTATTGTGGCCAGTAGTTTTTGTTTTTTTTGATTGATTGAGACTTTTATTTGTAGGTTGCACAGTGAAGTACATATTGACAACTAAATGGTAACACCCAAATAAGTTTTTCAACTTGTTTAAGTCGGGGTCCACTTAAATTGATTCACGATACAGATATATACTATCATATATACTATCATCATAATACAGTCATCACACAAGATAATCACATTGAATTATTTACATTATTTACAATCAGGGGTGTGGGGGGGGGTAGGATATGGACAGCAAGTAGTGGACATAGAGAGAGAGAGAGAAGAGAGAGAGAGAGAGAGAGAGAGAGAGAGATAATCTATTTGTACCAAGAAAATAACATAAATACTTTTTAATCAACCATTTTAATTAGTTAAAACAATATCAAAGGAAATGTAATTGAAAAAAATATGCTCATGTATTCTGAACTTGTTTTTAAGCCTAAATAATAAGTCAAATCAATCAATCAATCAATCAATCAATCAATGTTTATTTATATAGCCCTAAATCACAAAATAAGTAGCTAGAGAAGTATTCTCTCAATAGTAAAAAAAAAAAAAAAGTCCTGAATCCCAAAAAGTAAACACTTTTCTTGTTCTATTTCTGAAATTTCCTGAATGTTTAAACAAAATCTACCCATTACATTCTGAGCTGTTGCTAACTAACTAACTAAATAACTAACTAACTAACCCAAGTGAACACATATTATAAGGTAACAAAGTGCAGGCCATGTGAGCATCCTAGTCCAGACCCTGCTTTTTCCGGTCTACCCATGGCTTGAATTTGGGTTCACCCGAATGCGAGACGAGCGAGCTAGACAGCGAGTTAAAAGCCTGAGCTGTCATTGTGGCGCAAGCTTTAAAAGTGTCAGGGAATAGAATGACGTTTACAAACCTACACACGGCACAACCTCACTGGCTGGCCTCTGTTAGACATCATCTGCACCTCCTGCATGATGTCTTATGAATAAATCCAGGTGTCGATTGTGCTGCTAACCTCGCTCACATCACTTAATGCACTTCATTGTTGACGGGACAGAAAATGTCTCATTTTGCATTCATGGACACCGGCATTTATTTATTCATTGTATGAATGTAGGAAATTGCTGCTTTGTCCATTTGAAGAAATGTCCTGCTGGCTTGAACATCCATTCTTGTCGCTTTAAAGTGTGCGTGCTGTCCTCGTGTGCACAGTTGTGTGTCACTGCTTAGGAGGTTGTGTGCTCCAGCAGAGTTTGCCACATCCTAGTTGGCCCGCTTGCAAGTTCCACGTTGCTGGACGCTAATTAGTGCAGACATGACAGAGAACCGCTTTTCTTCTTCTTCTTCTTTTGTGTGTACGCCTGCAAGATGGCATATAAACTGCATAAAAATATTTTCAGCGTTAAAAGTAGTCTTCATGGTGACAATGATAATGACAGCATGTCATGTAACGCACAGAGGAAGTGGCAATCACGCTTTGCTTGCCAAAACCTCAAAGAACTGTCGTCTCCGTCAGGCTTATTAGTCTTATTGATATTCTATTTGGTGATGGAAGCACAGATTTGGCCGATTGGACTATTTTTTGTGGCGATAAAAGACCTCCACCAAGGTGAAAGGAACAGTTCTATTTCATACAGTATCATCTCCTTTTATCCTTGAAGATACTAGGGTTATCAAAAGTATGGATACTTCGATACCAAGTTCATAACAACACGCAAAAAATACATACAATAAATTCATTAAGCAAAACATGTTCAAAAATCACTTCATATTCTTTACTGCTCGCTATTGTTACCATATCTGAGTTATTATATGGGGAAACAACTACAAATGTGTGCTTCATTTACTAACGGTGTTACAAAAAAGATCAGTTAGAATAATACATAATGTTGGATATAGAGAACATACAAACCCTTTATTTATTGAATCAAAAATATTGAAATTCAACAATTTGGTACATTTGCAAACAGCTAAAATGATGTACAAAGCAAACTATAACCTGCTACCCAAGAATGTACCACAATTCTTCTCAACAAAAGAGGAGAAATATAACCTTAGAGGAAAATCAAATGTAACGCATTGGTATGCTCGTACAACACTTAAAACCTTTAGCATATCTGTATGTGGAATTAAATTATGGAATGGATTAACCAAAGAAATCCAACAAAGCACCAATATGATTCAGTTTAAAAGACTGTTCAAACTACAAGTGTTCACAAAGTACACAGAACAATAATTACGGTATGATGAACATCTTGAGCCCTTTTTTTTTTTTTCTTTTGAGATAAATATTATTGATGTATTTAATATTTGTTTACTTACTATAGTATATTATTCATCTATTATTTATTTGTTCACTGTTCTGTTACAGAGAACAAGGAAATGGGATAAAATTGCTATGGAATGAAAAGGGGTAGGATTAAATAAGATCTGCTTCTTCCTACTCCTATATGTAGAGGTACATATTCAGAGTGACAGGTGTATCTTGCGTGTTTATTTTTGTAATTAAATACAAGCGGTCACAAAAGTGTTCACAGTGCGAGTGAGAGGGGAGATCCGCCACCACAAGCCCATGGAGTATGCATTATCACAGTGTGTTGAAGCCAACCTTTACTACTTCCATAACTGCTAAGAAAACACAGCTTAGGGTTTCCTCTCTAATATTCTGTCGTTCGGCAACACTTTGAAAACCACTGCTTTATTTATTTTACCAGGAATGCAACGTGCGTTGAACGCACTTCTTGTTTATGGCCCAATGGAGAAATACAACAAACAAATAAAGAAATAGTTCCAAAAAGCATATACCGTAAAGAGGAAACTCTAAAATGTTGATACTTAAAAGGAATAAGAACATAAAGATTGTTCTTTAGATACAAGTGAAACTCCAAAAATATGAATATCATGCAAAAGTGTATTCATGTCAGCAATTCAACTTTAAATGTGAAACCAATATGTGACATAAAGTCATTACAAAGTGAAATATTTCCAGCCTTTATTATTTTAAATAAATTTGATGATCATGCTTTTACAGTTTTTGAAACTCCCAAATTTTCTGAGATTTTTCATAAACTGCAAAGCATGATCATCAAAATTAGATCAAAAGAAGGCTTGAAATATCCTGAGTTGCATGTTATGAATCTGCCATATATTAGTTTCACATTGTAAATCTTAATGCTGGAAAAAACAAACATATGCACTATATTCAAATTGTTTTAGTTTCTCCTGTGTATGTTTTAGGCTTTTTATTAGCTTAATTCATTACAAAGGACATGATGATGTCACACTACCACCATAATGAAATCATTTTAATACAAATGTTGTATGTTATATATACTTGAAGGCTCCATGCCACTGCTGTTCTTTTTAGATTGTAAAATAGTTGACTATTGTTGTTATTTATGATCGTATTTATAAGCACACAATTGTTTGTTTTGATATGCTGGGAACACTGCTGTTCTTTTTGTGAGAGTATACTGTAGTTATCTCTTGGCAGTTGATACTGATATTTAAATTATGTTGTTGCACACTGATCTTAAATACTTGACGCTTTCAAGCACTTTTCTATAAAGCAGCGAGAATCGTGGAAATAAATAGGTTTTGGTATCAACTACTGAAATTCTGGTATTGTGGTAACTAGATACTATATAGTCAGGACGGTCCCTCCCTATGCGCAGATCAGGTGCTGGGCGTAGAACCTCGTGCTCCATGGGGGGTCCTGTTTTGCATTAAGAGTTGTGCATGTAAAATGTTACTTAGTGAATGACAGGATAGGTCAAATAAAATTTTAGAACACACTTAGTCCAAGTCCCTTCCTTCCACGGTACTGATACAAATCGAAACACAAATTTCCCTATAGTATACTCACCGTCCCCCATAGTGCACATGGGTTAATGCTGGGTTCAAATCCCAGTCAAATTTACAAATTTACATCTTAATTGTGGTATTTTTATTTTATTTATTTTGCACAAAAAAAACAAAAAAAAAATTCTTTCCCATCAATTTTTTTGAGTACAAAACATGCATCAAAAATAAATTCAAGTTTGATTAAAAAAGTCAAAAATGTTTTTTACATAAATAAAAACACATTTTTTAAATGCAATTCTGCTTAGGGCTAGGACCCACCCTTTTTATCATCAATATCTGCTCATTATTTACTGAATAGAGTACCAGAATTTAAGACTGTATTGCAATAAAAAAAGAAAAAAGAAATAAAAAACCTAATAAAATAAGACTGTCTTCCTTTGCCAGTGTCTCACAGGTTTACTAAGTATTTTAAAAATCTTCTGTTTAACTTTTTACTTGACGCTGCTAATACACGTACAAACTGCACCAAGAAAAACACAACAACTTTTACAAATGTATGTGTGTGTGTGGCCATGATACTTCAGAATACAGTATCTGACTTTATGTTAGATGACTTCTCCCTTTTTTGGGGGCGGCGTCCATAGTAAAGCGCAAACTATTCTAAAACCTCCTGCATATTATGCATTTCATCTTCAGTAATGATATCCGAATTGTTTTAAATACAGTATTGTGAAAGTATTATCTTAAAGCTGTGACCACCAGATTCCCATCAGAATGTAAAGACTTCTTCCTTGACCTTTGCCCCACCGCTCCTCAAAGTCTTGCCAAAATCCCCCACATACATTTTAGCGTAACACCGCTAATAAACTAACAAACGGCCACAGTGAAAACACTTTAATCAATGTATGTTTGCGGCCATGACACTTGAGTGTGATATCATCTGACTCCCGTCTTGATCGTTGATTAGATAACAGCTGCAGTGACTTTGGCTTCACTTCCACTATTATCTACTCCACTGATAATTATCAGGTGTTACATCTTAATGTTTGAAAATAACATCAAATGAGAAAAAAAGTGCTGAATTCTTATATTGAGTAAGCAAATACTAAAAGGTCGGAGATGCACGGTTCTCCTCAAATTGTACAGCGTAATCTGCAGCAGGATGAGCACATTTGTGCAATCCCAGCTCGGTGTCATAGTGAGCGGATGTTATAAGTGTGTTTAATCTGGCTAAGCAGGCAGCTTGAAGGATGTGCTCTCTTTTGGGATTTTAATTCACTCTCCTCTTTGTGGGAGTGTAATCTGTTCGAGATTATTGTAATACCGTCTCTTACTTGCCACTCGTGTTGCAGAATTGTTGTTCTTGAATGGTGCTATCTGCTACTTGCTGAGAGAGAACAGCTTTTAATGTGCGCAAAGTGCTACATGTGTGTGGATGAGTGGGGTTGAATGTGACTTGTGTCCAAAGGGTCTTCGCTTTGACTCCCGCTGTGCTGCAATGTATGCTTTTTTAGAGGTGTGAATCTTTGGGCACCTAACAATTTGATCCGATTCCGATTCATGGGGTTACGATTTGATTCAGAACCAATTCTCGATTCAACATGATTCTTGATTCAAACCGATTCTCGCAATGTATTATTTGGTATAATAATCATAATGAAACTTTTTCAAAATAGGTTACAGGTTGGTTGCATGGACATGGCCTAAAAACGTATTTTTGAAAAATTGCTTCTTTTAAAAAAAAAAAAAAAAAAAGTCAATTCAATTATGAATCGATTTAGAATCAGGATGAATAAGAATCACCATGTGAATCGATTTTTTTGGGCACCCCTAATGTTTATGTGTTCACATCTATCATGTTAACAGCACCAAAAGTATCAGGGCAGTATTCATGTACTCACTAAAACCCTCATCTTTGTACTGCAGGCTCCGACTACTCTCCTCCGCCCCCCCTTGATCGCCTGCCGCCCCCAGCCCAGGCCAATGAGCACAGCGGGGACCACGATGGAGGCGGGGTCAACCGCGGCGTGGTGGGCCTGGCCCCCGAGCACATCGCCACGCCGGGTGCCGCCCTGAGCTGGCAGGCCGCCATTGACGCGGCGCGCCAGGCCAAGATGATGGGCAACGCGGCCTCGACCGGAGGGGCGGGGCTGGTGTCGGGAGGAGGCGGGCCCATCTCCACGGCCAGCTCCACGCAAAGGAAGAGGCAGCACTACAGCTCCAAGCCCAAGAAACAGACCACCACCACAGCCACGCGACCCCCCAGGGCCCTGCTTTGCCTCACGCTCAAGAACCCCATAAGACGGGCCTGCATCAGCATCGTGGAATGGAAGTATCCTTTCTTTGTCTCATGTTCAAACTTAATAGAGCATTAGCTGTTGCCATGGTGATAGATGCTATTTAGTGAAGCTCCACAACCGTTAGCAAAAACAACATCAAGTCAAAGTAATCATCAGGTGATGTAAGACAATGGGAACATACCACTTTTGGTTCTGGAGTACGAGGGGTGGGTGAGTAAAATTACAACAGCAAACAATGTCATTCCTCCAGTCCAGGGGTCGGCAACCCGCGGCTCTTCAGCGTCACCCTAGAGCAGTGGTTCTTAATCTGGGTTCGATCGAACCCTATGGGTTCGGTGAGTCGGCCTCAGGGGTTCGGCAGAGCCTCCGCCGCAGCGGTCAAGACACACCAGACTCATGAATTGATTAACGTGGACCCCGACTTAATTAAACAAGTTGAAAAACTTATTCGGGTGTTACCATTTAGTGGTCAATTGTACGGAATATGTACTGTACTGTGCAATCTACTAATAAAAGTTTAATTCAATCAATCAATCAGTCGTGTAAATAAAAAACTTCTCCCTATTAGCGTATCTGTACTGTAAAGTTAAAATTTGAATGACAATAAGAAAGAAGTCTAAGTATTATGGATACCTCCAAACAATGTTCCCTCTAATTTTCCATCTGATATGCAATTGTGTAATTTGTTGTGAGTTCATGCACTGTGTTGGTTTTGTTCTTTGAACAAGGTGATGTTCATGCACGGTTCATTTTGTGCACTAGTAAAAAAAACATATAACTTTGTCTTGAATTTGAAAAAAATTAAAATAAATACATTTATTTTTCACTAAAGAAGGGTTCGGTGAATGTGCATATGAAACTGGTGGGGTTCGGTACCTCCAACAAGGTTAAAAACCACTGCCCTAGAGGTTTTTCAAAAATGTGTATGGAAGCTCAACAAATATAAAGCTAAAAACAACCACTTTAATGTGGTGTTGGAAAGAGAGGAGGGCTTTTTTCTCCTTCCACAATGTAAATTCGAAGTTGTGGAGCTTATCAGCAACTACTGTGAAAGCTGTCTGATTCCAAGCAATACAAGTCATCAGTATAAGGCAGTGGTCCTCAACCACCGGGCCGTGGCCCGGTACCGGTCCGTGGACCGATTGGTTCTGGAGTACGAGGTCGCACAAGAAGTTAAATTTTTTTTTTTTTTTTTAATTAAATCCACATAAAAAACACAATATATACATTATATATCAATATAAATCAATACAGTCTGCAGGGATTTTCAAGCATTGACCGGTCCGCAAGTACAAAAAGGTTGGGGACCACTGCTATAAGGTAATACACCAACATCTATATGTGTGTGTACGTGTGTGTGTATATAAATTAGGGCTGGGCGATATATCGAGTTTGTAAGATATATCGATATATTTTTAAACAAGATATTGATTAAGAAAATATCGTAATATCGATATAATTTATTTCACGTTAAAATTACCAAACGCCGCTTATTTGTTGTGTTTCTTGTGTTCCCCGCTCCCCCTCCATGGGCTACTAAACCCCTCCCCTTCCTCCTTCCAAGACGTGCTTGCACGTATAACAACATCCATGATTGGTTGGTTGTTTACTATGATGAGTCACGATTGGTTAGGGACAGGCCAATCAGAGGCAAGATAGAGTGGGTCATTGAACCAGGAAGGGAAATCACAAAGTGCCTGCTGCAAATGTATTTTTTTTAATCTGAGTTGGATACATTTTGTATTATTTGCACAGCTATGTTATTTATTTTACGTAGAAATAATATTTTTCTATTTTATTTCTGTTATGTAATTCTGTACTACTTAAAGAGTTTATTTTCTGTGCTGTTAATACCTAACCTGACTCTCGGCAGATCCTTGTGAACTACAAGGACACTTGCATCGCATCTCATAAGCTTGACAACACACTGTGTCCAATATTTTCACAAAGATAAAATAAGTCATATTTTTGGTTCATTTAATAGTTAAAACCAATTTACATTATTGCAATCAGTTGATAAAACATTGTCCTTTACAATTATAAAAGCTTTTTACAAAAATCTACTACACTGCTTGCAGTGTAGTAGATTTTGTGTGTATTATATGGGTAGATCCTGCTGAAATCCTATGTATTGAATGAATAGAGAATCCTTTTGAATCGGGAAAAAATCATTTTTGAATCGAGAATCGTGTTGAATTGAAAAAAAAATCGATTTTGAATCGTATCGTGACCCCAAGAATCGATATTGAATCGAATCGTGGGACACCCAAAGATTCACAGCCCAAGTTAACACCCATCTTGACTAACTGGGTTAACAAAAGTGCCACTGACTGTTTACAGTACAGTTGTCATTCACTTCAATTTCACTGAATATCACTCAAAAATTAATATCTTTATATGTATACTTTCACCAAAAATATATCGATATATATATCGAGTTTAAGTACAAATATATCGAGATATACTTTTTCGTCCATATCGCCCAGCTCTAATATAAATATGAGGTAGATCACATCTTGGTCATTTAAAAAGTAGCACGCCTGCTGAAAAAGTGTGGGCACCCCTGGTTTACATGTACAATTTTCTCCGATGCTGCCACAGAAAGACTAATGTTTTCCAAAGTTGCAAAAATGTGTAGAATAAATATAAAATGTCCACATTTCTGTCAACGAAGATTTGAGTCAGCCTGCGATACACTTTTCTTTCAGCACGGCGTAGGGGCAGGCAGGTGGCTTTTGCAAACAAAACAAGTACATGTGCAAGCGGATATTCTCAAACATGAACAACATCAAATCCAAATACAGCAGACGCCTTACATATAAGAGTTTGCAGTGTAATATAACTAATATATACACTTACATCATGTGTTGCTTTAATTATAAGATTTATATAAGGCTCTTAATTTTTTGCTGCTCCTGACAGATTAAATATTTGTATTTTTGGTCCAATATGGCTCTTTGAACATTTTGGGTTGCCGACCCCTGCTCTAGTCAAACCAAAAGTTTGTGAGTAGCATTGTTGCGTTTGTTTGTCCACTTCCTGCTTTGTGTAAGACAACAGGACTGTACCATTGTTTTGTTGTAGGCATGGGTGACCAGCCGTATCATGACTCAGACCATACATTTTAAATTGAAAAAAAATTAGAGCACTGCTCTTGTGTTTGTTTGTCCACTTCCTAATTGATGCAAGATGATGTAAGACCGCAGGACTGTACCATTGTTTATTCTAGTCAGGGAGAAGTGTTCTAGTACGACTGAGGCGACAAAAAGTGAAGCTAAATTCCTTTTAGCGGAAATGAAAACATGGTAGCGAAACGTTGTTGTTGTTGCTTGGCCACTTCCTGGTTCATGCACGAAGACGTAAGAAAGACCACAGGAAAATACCATTGTTTCGTTGTAGGTAGTGGAGAACAGTTATGTCATGACAGTGAGAAGAGACCATGAATTTTTCGAACACAAGTGGAAAAAAATCATAACCAAAAATTGCTGCTGTTGTTTGTTTGTTTGGCCACTTCCTGATTGATGCAAGATGATGTAAGACCACACGACTATACCATTTTTGATTCTATTCAGAGGGGAAACAGTTCTATCATGATTCAAGCGACATAAAGAGACAATTCATTGTTTCAACCAAAGTGGGGGAAATGATAGTGCAGTGTTGTTGTTTGCCCACTTGTTGTTTATACAAGATGATGCAAGACCACAGCACTGCACCTCTTAATTTCAGTCAGGGGAGTGCAGTTCTCGCAAGCCTGAGGCATCAAAAAGTGAAGATAATTTCCCCTATTGTAAATGAAACAAATGGTAGATAAAGATTGTTGTTGTTTGGCCACTTCTTTGTTCATGCAAAAGAGGTCAAACCGTTTCTTAATTTGTCAGAACACACTATACAAAACAAAATGTTTGTAAAGCTAAATGTAGCTTGTTTTTTTTTTACATTAGCCTACTTCTGTGGCTAAGATGGTACAGCAGCCATCCAGAAACTTGTGGGTTCCTGCTACAAATCCAGTTTCCGCCATTCTAGTCCCTGAGATTGTGTCCTTAGGCAAGACCCTTCACCCACCTTACTCCCAGTGCTGAGCACACTGATGTATGAATGTAAATACATGTTTGGTGGTGATCGGAGAACTTGTAAGCGCAAATTGGCAGCCACGTTTTGGCCAGTCTACCCCAGGGCAGCTGTGGCTACAAATGTAGCTTACCACCATGTCTATTACTATTATTATTGTTATTATTATTAAATGTAGCTAACCACAATTATTAGTATTGTCAAATGTAGCTTACCATCATTACTAGTAATATTATTAAATGTAGTTTACCACCATCAATATGTTTTTTTTATTTATTATTATCATTTATCGGACATGCTGTAATGAAACAACTGTAATTATGTGATGCATTACATTGTATCGTATGCATGTTCGAAATAAACTGAAACAGAACTGAAACTAATGTAGGTTACCACCATCATTGATGTTATTATTAATATTACGGTTATCATTATTAAATGTAGGTTACTACCATCAATGTGTATTAATATTATTGTCATTAAATGTAGCTTACCACCATTATTAGTATTATTATTAAATGTAACTTACCACCATTATTAGTATTATCATTCACTGTAGCTTACCACTATCAAAGTGTTTATTATTATCATTAAATGTAGCTTACCACCATCCTAGTGTTTATTATTATCAGCAAATGTAGCTTACTACCATTATTAGTGTTATCATTGAATGTTGCTTACCACCATCAAAGTGTTTATTATTATCATTAAATGTAGCTTACCACCATCATGGTATTTATAATTATTATTACTTACCACCATACATGTGTTTATTATTATTATTATTATCATCATAATTAAATGTTGCTTACCACCAATAACGTGTTTATTAGTATTATCATTAAATGTAGCTTACAACCATCAAAGTGTTTATACTTATTATTAAATGTAGCTTACCACCATCAATGTGAATGTGTAGTGAATAAATGATGGCTTGTCAGTGTCACAAGTTTTAAGTCACGAGAAAAAAAAAAACATATTAATTGAATCCATTATAATTATTATTATTTCTTGACTAATGTAGAGCAACAGAATACAGTCAGGACTCTACCATTTATGAGCATTTATATCTAAATGTTGCATCAAACTCTAATAATAATTTCTTCCACCTGTCTATTACGTTGGATAAAAAAAATGGGTTAAGTAGGTTGTGTTTGATCGTGCAAACAAACAATATATTCAAAATCCTCTTCAAAATGTGATATTTATTGATACGACACAAACAAGACAGGAAGCACAATGAGAGTAAAATGGAGAGGAGGACTTTAAAATAAAGTTACAAGGAGAAATTTGACTCCCTGGTGGCTCCTTAATCAAACCTTCTGCCCTCTGGCTTTCAATATATGTGAGCTTCCTCCTCCTCTTCCTCTCGCTTTCATCCTGAGCTCTTTTTGTTTACTCACATGCTCGGATTAAAGAGGATGCTTCATTCTCGTCACACTCTTGCCGCGTTCATCCCTCCTCCCGAGGGTCCTCCTACGCTCCATCCATCCATCCTGCATCCTCCCAATGTCTCGACAATAGCCTTTATCCATGCACCCCTTTCTTTGCCTGCACTGTTAGCTGAATTGCATAACAACGTAGATGATGGATGGAGGTGTTGTCAAAGGACATAGCCCCA
Source organism: Entelurus aequoreus (assembly GCF_033978785.1). NCBI lineage: Eukaryota > Metazoa > Chordata > Actinopteri > Syngnathiformes > Syngnathidae > Entelurus > Entelurus aequoreus. The sequence continues at coordinate 17,718,982 of NC_084742.1, read as the reverse complement.
CGTGCGTCCGTATAGTGCCAAGGTTAACATTTATTTAATTATTTTGGCGGGGGAAAAAGACTTTAACCTATGGGGTGTTAATAGATTGACGTTAATTTTACTCTTTGATAAGCGAGCACATGATTACCCACATTCATTTTGCCAACAAATAGGATATGAGACGCAATAAATCTCCGAAATTACACCCAATTTTAGAGGTCAGTTTGAATTGGACGCCCTTCATAACTTTGTGTGTGAGTGGGTGTATCCCTAAAAATCTTCCACTGTTGCCATGACAACTCATAATTCTCTCAACAGGTCGACAGGGCAATCAATCACTCACACACACACACACACACACACACACACACACACACACACACACACACACACACACACACACACACACACACACACACACACACACACACACACACACACACACACACACACACACACACACACACACACACACACACACACTCCCATGGAGGCAACTGAAACGTTGCATCACTGGCAGCTACTTAGCGACAAAATATTAGGAACAGCTCTAGATTTGATACGTGCAGTTTTCAATGTAATAATATGACAAATTGAAGCGAAAATGTTGAACAGTCCTGCTACATGATTCTAACCAGTTCTTTGCTTTTCACATGATTTTTAATGTAAACAATGCTAACAGCTAGCACGCTAACAGCTAGCATTCAAGCCACCTGCAAAGATACATTTTAATATCATGAAAACATCTCTGACTACATGACACTCAGCATCAAGGGTTGGAATTGGGGGTTAAATCACCAACATTTATTCCCGGGCGCGGCTACTGCTGCTGCTCACTGCTCCCCTCACTTCCCAGGGGGTGATCAAGGGTGATGGGTAAAATGCAGAGACTAATTTCACCAAACATAGTGTGTGTGTGTGACTATCATTGGTACTTTAACTTTAACTTAATAGATGATTGCTGAATGGCAAAATCTCAATGTGATATGCAACATGCTAAAACGCTAAAGTTATCACTTTGCAAGATGACGCTAAGTAACAAAAGTACAGTGACTTAATGTCATGTCATGCGTATGTATGCAGTTTAATATGAGGATATTGGACAGAGTGGCAACGGACTAACACTTAGCATGCTAGCACTTTGCACCAAGTACAGAAAGCGACAAGGCTGTTCTTGGGTTCCTCCATCACGCCATTCCCATTTAGACATGAGTATATTTGCTAAAATGTTATCAAGCAAACAGTTTGCATGCTAATTACCAAAAGAGCCAAGACAAATACAGTGTACCTACATTACGCCGTGCATATGTATGCGTTTTGACTTGAGTGAAGTAGCTCACATGTTTACAGTTAGCATGCTAGCACCTAGCACGATGACTGTAAGTACTGTTCTTTGTTTTTTTTATATGATTACAATTCATGATATGGTTGAAAGAGCTAAAATGCTAACTTGAAATTGTCAAAATTACTTTAATGTGTGACTTTTTGTTTGTAAACATGCTTTGTGAGTGTCTGCATTTCCTGGTAATGCAGGCCCATAATTATCATAATAATTGATACCAAACTATCCAAAATGAACCTCATTCTTTAATTTAATAATAATAATTTCTTAATGACAAAAAAATGCATTGCATCTTGTTGCATTGGCCCTGTGTACCTACTGAAGTGTCCAGTGAGTTCATAGTCTATTTTCTGCAGCTCAAACAAACGTTATTTTAGTGTTTCTATAGCTGCATAGGTCATAACTGCTAAATTACCCCTCAAAATGTGTCATTAAAGTCCCAGATGCCTCCTATACAGTACAGTTGCATCTGCCAAGTCCAAATTAGCATTGTTTTGTGCTATTTCATCCAAAAATCTCCTGTATTCCATCCATCCATCCATTTTCTTCCGCTTGTCCCTGATAAAACTACTCTCAAATTTACTTCCTCCCCCCCGATCTCTAAACATTGCAGCAGCCTTTAGATTTATTATTGTGTTGATAAAAACTGACCCCGAGGCTTAAAAAAAAAAAAAGGGAAAATTATGGGTCAGGAGCCAGCCTGTGTTTTATCTGGCCCACGCACGTCTGCAGTGTTTCTAATGAGGCCGCGGCACGAGGACCAGTGATTAAGTTTGATGCATTTTGCCAGCAGCCTTACTGAATGATCTTTGCGGCTGCCGATGTTAAAAGGTCACGCGTTAATCCAAACATAAACAACACGCTGGACGAGACATATCTGTCTCTGCCTGGAGGCTGCTGCTAAAAGTCTATTTATTTCTTGTCCTGTCATCAGTCTGTGTCGAGTGTTTGGTGCTCAAGTCGTTTAAAGAGCATGATGGTTATTTGCAGTAGCAACCGCATGAATGTCAGCCATCACTAAAAACAACATAAATTGTTTTTTTTTTCTCTGCACCTAAAACGACCTTAAAGGAACTATTGATTGCTTTTGCACATGGAACATTCCATCGAAGCGCCACAAGGAAATAAAATGTATAATAAACGCACACTAAAATAAACTCAAATATATATTTTTTTATCAGCAAAGTATCCTGTATCTTGATATAATTGCATATCTAAAAAATGCAATTTTAAATAGTAATGAAACTACCTAATCTGTTGTCTGTCCATGATTCCTTCTGCGGTATCATGTTTTTTTCCTAAGGTAAGAAGAGTATTGATACAGTCCAATATGTTGCGATTTACCTGACACATAAAACGTGACAAATTGGGGAGTTGCACTATCCACTTTAGAGTGTTGAATATCTTAAAATGTGTTTTGTGGCAGCTCCAACTTTGAACAAAGTGTCAGTTGCTATGTAGAGTGGCACTTTCCATCATTTTCAGCAGGCTGTATTGCAAAATGATCAACCCCCCAACTTCCTCTCGCATGAGTGCCACCCAGTAAACAGCGCGGGATTTAAAAAAAGATTGTCTGTCTGTCTGTGTTGGCCCTGTGATGAGGTGGCGACTTGTCCAGGGTGTACTCCGCCTTCCGCCCGAATGCAGCTGAGATAGGCTCCAGCACCCCCCCTAAAGAAACTAGCGGTAGAAAATGGATGGATGAAAAACAGATACTGTATTGATGTTTTACCCGTTTATACCACACATACTTAGAAGTAGACACTAGGTGGCAGTAAAAGCACATACTCAGCAGAGCCGTGTACAGAGAGAGAGTGGCCAACTCGGTTTCAAAGTTTGCAGCAAAATGGCGCCCTGTAGTCACGTGAGGGACTTTTGACCAATCATTTAGGAGATCCTCTGGCCTTACTCTCTCTGTATGGTCAAAAAGCCCCTCACGTGACTACATGATGCCATTTTGCTGCCAACTTTTGGGACTTCTGCCAACTTCTGTCGGCCAAAGAGTCATACCAAAGACTATAAAAATGGGACCCATTACCTTCCTGCTTGGCACTCACAATTGGGGGTTAAATCACCAAAAATGATTCCCGAGCGCGGCCACCGCTGCTGCTTACTGCTCCCCTCACCTCCCAGGGGGTGGAACAAGGGGATGGGTAAAATTCAGAGGGTAAGTTCACCACACCTAGTGTGTGTGTGACTATTGGTGGTACTGTAACGTTAACTTTTAAACCGGGTTGGCCAAACTCTCTCTATACACGACTGATAGTCAGAGCTCATTTTCAAATGACTGTACTGTATAAATTCCTTATAACTAATAATAGTAATAATCAATTACAATTACAGAAAGAAACACCACCAAAGGCTTCCTTATTGTTCACCGTCCGCTCTGTTCGCCACGGGTCGCAGACATTCTCGGTGTATGTTTTACACCTGAAAAGTGTCCATCTTAACCATTCATTTACAGTATGTTCCAAAACATTGGCAAGATTTGGGGGAATTGTTTTTTTTGAAAACTGCAAAATGGGGGCTGTCAAAAACTGAGGTGTTGTTGACTTCCATTGCAAATTCTTGGAATCACTAATTAGGATAAATACCATATGGTTGGTTATATTTCATGTATTTGCTAATTTTATGATTAAAAACTCAGTCCTTTTACTTTCAGTCCTGTTACTACAATGAGTCATCTTCACCATAGGGATTATGAACAAAAAAACAACAACATTTTGAGTAGTTCAATATGTTTATTATCAGATTTAGAGTTGATAAAAGGCAGCAAGTAGATATAATAGGTTCAGTGGAATGACCCACAGAAGTATTTGGACATGTGGCAGTAGTGCACACAGGAAGTTAAAAGTGAGTAAAAGACTGTTAAAGTTGTAGAATAGTGAAGTATTGAGCTATAAAACAAGACAGCAGGTCCATTTCAACAACATTCTTAAAGGTGATGGCGTCCACGTGTATCATAGCAGGACTGCATGTCAAGGAAAGGAAAGCAGCAATTGTGCTGATGAAAACCAGACCTTCTCCGTCTCCCCTCCGCTTTCTCTGTCGGCCAAAAATAATGAGGTCACTCCCCTCTCAAGGACCTTTCCAAAATAAAAAAACAAACAAAAAAAACATACCTCTTTCCTGTCTTCCACGCGACAGCGCCCATGTATGGGCATGTCTCCCTGGGACAAGCGAGGCGGTTTATCTTCTCGTTAGCAACATAACGACTTTGATTGTTTCCCTTGTGTACACAAAATGATATTTTTGCCAAGGAGATGGAAGCATTGATCAAGATGAAAAATCCCTCCTGTTCTAAAACAGCGGCTGGGATCGATGGGGATATAAGCAAGACATATGAATGTGTTCTGGTGTCTTATTCCTAAACTCCTCTTCAGACCGTTCGAGATCATCATCCTGATGACCATTTTCGCCAACTGCGTGGCCTTAGCCGTCTACATCCCCTTCCCCGAGGACGACTCCAACGCCACCAACTCCAATCTGGTGAGTCGCAGCTGAACATGTCCTTCTTTTACTGTGAATTCACATGAAATGTTGCAAATAAGCTTTAAAAATAGTCTTCTGCAAAGGAGATGGAGTGAGGTTCCACATGTTAGCTAATATGTTGAACTCTGCTACCTGATTTTTACAATGTTCTGTTTATATTCATGCAACAAAACACTTCATTTTGTTGGCTTGTACATTTGAAAGGGGCAAGGTTGAACTCTGGGCCTCCGGAGCTACGACAATTTGTTGTGTGCTGTTTTGAATGGAGAGATGCTGACATAACACATTTGCTCTCAGTTTTGCTGGGAATTAGCTTCATATTTTGTGTGATAAATTAGGGATGCACCATTTTTGCACAAGCCCATACCGATAACTTCCTGCTTCTTAAAGCCGAAACCTAGTGATGGGTATCAATGAGTGTATGGCGCCCTCACTAGGTAATGATCATCCGCCATCTGCTTTATTAAAAAAGTTAGCACACACAGCAAATATAATTGTTTGTGTTTCGTTTTAATCAAAGAGACACACAGAAAGGAGTATGAAATGCACACTTCTGGTCAATAAGGCAATTGGTAAACAAGAAAAGAACAACATTTACTTTATTTTTCCTTTATTTATTTATTTGCACATTTTCATTTATTTATATATTTATTTTTCTTAGTTTCATTTAACACGATGATGGTGACAAAACCCGATGTCAAACTTGGCACGCTACTCCTTCCACTTCATTTAGTACTAGCTGTCAATCAAGAGCGAAAGAAGCTTCCTGATAGGCAGTTTAGTTCTCACAGTCTAATCCAGGGGTGTCAAAGTAATTTTAGCTCAGGGGCCGCATGTAGGAAAATCTATTCCCAAGGGGGCCGGAATGGTAAAATCATTGCATGATAACCTAAAAATAAAGACAACTCCAGGTTGTTTTCTTTGTTTTACTTTGACAAAAAATAGAACAAGCACATTTTGAAAACGTACAAATCCCAAATGATCCTCTGGACAAAACACTTGAAATTTGTGGAAAATTTTGAGGAAATTGGTGCAGTTTCAAAATCACAATGACCTTAGACTTGGTCTCAGTGTATCTACAAAGCCATAATTAAACTTTTAAGTCACAGTCTTTTTGGGATTGAACACAAACACAACATAGATTTAGACTTAAACAAACTTTAATGATCCACAAGGGAACTCTTCTAGGTATCAAATACCTCCTTTGTCATGTCCACGTATCAATCCAGTGCTAACTCAACAAACCGTAAGAAACTTAAGGTGAAAACCATTAAAAAGGCTTAAGTTCACTTTTCTCGTGTTTGACAGAGACATTTTGGGGCAACGAGGGTGCCGAATGACAATGTGTTCGAAGCAGAAGACATCAAATGTGGGTCGAGGAGGAGGAGCCACAGTCACCCTTTACTGCGTACCTCTTGCTTGGCCCCGGTATAAACCGTTTGCTTGCCTAACAGAATTGTTATTGTGACATCCAGTGGACACATTTAGAACAGCAGTTTCTTTCGTTAAAAAAAAAAAAGCAGCTAATTTTAATACTTGGCAAACTCATCACGCGGGCCGAATAAAACCTGTTCGCAGGCCTGTTCCGGCCCTCGATGTGTACGTTTGACACCCCTGGTCTAATCGATCACATGTTTTTTTCTTAAAGTGACACACACATAGGGTTAGGAACACTACACTGCTGACATTAGGCTACTTCTTTAGCAGCGGGCTTCTTCTTAGGCTTTAAAACACAGTCGTCGTGACCCTGGAGTTTCAGGTGGCTAATAAGATTTGATGTGTTGAAGCGTGATGTTATTTGGTGCAAATAGCAGACGAAAGGTCTTTCTATGAAACACTGAAGAAGTCCCATGCTGTCGACGCCATGTTTGTTTACAGCTTAGTCTTATGATGCGTTTTGTGTGTACTGGAAAGTCTGAATTTCCTGAGCCCACTTGACTTTGCTACTTGTTTTTACATGTTGACATGCTATTATTCACGCAACAAATCACCCCCTTTTGTTGTCTTGCGCATTTGAGGTTTAGCTCTGAGCCTCAAATATAATATTTGATATGTAAACAAAGTTTTTTGTATTGTGCACCGCTTGCTTGTTGGTTGTTTTTCAATGGAGAGATGCTGGCATGACACATTTGCTTTAGTTCGGTTGTGAATTAGCTTCATATTGCAGCAGACTTTTGTTTAACACCCTCTTGTTCCTATCTGAGCGTGTGCAAACAATGGAGTTAAGACGACATAAAATCATAAATTTGTTTTTTTTTTGGACACGACGATGGCGATCATAAAAGTGATGAAAATAGTGGAATGATTGAGGAATTGTTTTAGTGGTGACTGCACGCAGCTGTTGGAGTGTAGCGTTGTGTGTGTTAGCTCTAATCCCTGTGAGGCCATGTAACATCTGTCACGCTGTCCTTCTGTCATTCTTTCGAAGAACGTAGCTGTCACACTAACATGATGTATGTTGTGGTTCAGGAAATGTTGTGGCTCCTTGAAAACGCTTATTTGTTTTCTTTATAGGTATATTTTATGGGAGTAAAACACGTCTGACTCTTTGAAAAGATGCTACATTTTGTAGTTTGTGTTTTTAGCACAGTGTGTTGACCATTTTTATGGAACGGTGATACTCCAGGAGTGAACATTATACTTTTATGTCAATCCTGTTCATAAATGTTTAAAAACATTCTTTCAGCAAAAGTCGAACCTTCTAGAGTGTTTTCTTCTTTGAGGTGGACGTTGTTGAATGATTCTTTCAAATGCAGTAAAAACTAAAAAAGCACTCGGAAAACGCAGACCACCCTCAGGCTCTACTGCACAGGTCCCCAAACTACGGCCCGCGGGTCGAATCCGGCCCGCCAGCGTCTAAAATCCATATATATATTTTTTTTAAATGTATTTATTTATTTATTTAGTATTTTTTTTGTTTATTTTTTATTTATTTATTTTTAAAAATCTGTCCTTGCTAATCCATTTTCTACCGCTTATTACTCTCGGTGTCTCCTAGCCGCTCAGGCAAATCATATTGTCTAAAAATGCATTTTCCCATCGATAACGTGACATCATCGCGCTCGGAATATATATATACACATATATATATATATATATATATATATATATATATATATATATATATATATATATATATATATATATATATATATATATATATATATACATACAGCCCAAATTTTTTTAACCCGATGCAACCCCCGAGTCAAAACGTTTGGGGACCCCTGCTCTACTATATCCCCCAAAAGTAAAAAAAAATTTTTTTTAAACGTGCTACATCTAGACGGTGATCCTGATTAGCCCCAAAATCAAATCAAATCAAATCACTTGTTCTTAATCCCATTTCTGACATGATGACATTACAAATCCGCCTATAACTGTTTGAGCTATGTTGCTAAAATCAACGTATAGTGAAGCCTCTCGTCAGTTATCTAATCGCTTTGTCTAGCATACACACACAAAGACGTTGAGCTTCCTAACGTAAACGTAAAGTAATGTCGTAGAAATTATCCTGATTAGCTGTCACGCCCTGGGGACTGTTTTGGATTTGTGTTTGTTTTTTCTCAGTTTTTTTTTTTTAGTTCCTGTCCTGTGCTCTTATTTTTTTAATTCACTTCTTCGTTCCATGCACAGGAACCTGCTGCCTGATTGGCAACCGGGACACACCTGCACCCGGTTGCTAATCAGTCTCCTATTTAGTCAGTAAGACAGCGCCGTTTCATTGTCATTTGTTATGCCTCATGCTCTGCTCTGTGAGTGCTCTGTTTTGCCTTTTGTTGCCTTTTGATCAGGACAAGAAGTTCCGTGTCTTGTGCTTCTCTTTTTGCACTCGCCATCTTCTACTCTCTCACTCCCTCTTGAGTGCCTTTCTTTTGTTTATAAAATCATATTACCGTATTTTTCGGGCTATAAGGCACACTTAAAATCTTTTCATTTTCTCAAAACTCGACAGTGCGCCTTATAACCCGGTGCGCCTAATGTACGGAATCATTTTGGTTGTGCTACCTGGCATTGAAGCTATTTTATTTGGTACAAGGTAAAATGATAAGTGTGACATGTAGATGGCAGTGACACATAAGAGATATGTTTAGACTGCAATATGACTCAAGTAAACAACACAAACCTTTGAAATGTTCCATTGAAAATATAGAACATTACACACGGCACGCAAAAATCTATTAAAATGTTGTAGTACGACTTTGGTAAGCTATGAAGCCGCACCGCTTGATGGATTGTACTGTGCTTCATCATACAAGTATTATTATGATGTGTGTATAAGGTAAGACATATTATCGGGCGTTTTGTTTCGCAATATTACGCAAAAGCAACTTTTCTTACCTTCTGGTACCTGCTTATCTGTATTTGGGATCTGCATAAGTCCTGAAAATTTGCGCGCTTCCGCCTTTGTAGTCTGTGTCGATAAGTTCCTTCTTTTTCTCTATCTTCTCGTAATGGGACATTCATCTTGAGCTGTTGCCATTTCAAATATAAAGTAGTGTAAAATTCTTACTTATATCTGTCGGTAAACTCGCCATGAAAGCGCTAGATCATACCGGTGTAGTGAGTTTACATAAATCACCCAAGGAACTTAAGTTATTAGAGTTCGGGTCAGACGGTTTTTCGCGGGACACATTTCCAGCGTTGTTATTGCACTAGTGAGCCACGGATGAGGAGATGCTGCTCAGTTGTTGATTTAAGTAAAGTCTGAATGTCATTAAAACTGTAAGCTTCATCTTTTGACACTTCTTCCACACCCGTCCTTGCACGCTACACCGCTACAACAAAGATGACGGAGAAAAGATGCTGCCGAAGGTGAGCCACGTAAATAAGACCGCCCACAATACGGCTCATCCTGAAACGACTGTCAGAAAGCGTCTTTGAAGATGATCTGTAAAACATAATCTATGCAACATTTTGACCAAAAAAACACCATTACATGTTATCTAGACCACAAGGAAGTGTTTTCAATTTAGAAAAAAAAAAGAATAATATGACCCCTATAAACCGGTGTGCCTTTTGTATAAAAATAGACCTGACTAGACCCGCTCATCGGCAGTGCGCCTTATAATCCGGTGCGCCCTATGGTCCGGAAAAAATGGTATTTTACTTAGCATCTGCATTTTGAGGTCACATCGCTGAAGCTGCCATCCAAGCTTCAACTTGTGACATCAGCTCCAAAATGTAATCACTTGTTTCTTATCCCATTTCTGACTATTGCTGAAAGTTTCATTAATATCCACTGGTAACTTTTTAAGTTACGTTACTAACTAACAGACTAACAATACCCAGCAAATCAAAGGATAATAAATAAAGTGTCATGTTTGTGTGTGTTTGTTTTGTCCTCCTGTTGCTTCCAGGCTGCAAGAGGGTTCACTCTTTACATCCAGCGGAATAAAATAAATGGAGTGAAGCCTCTTGTCAGTCATCCACTCTCTCTATCCCTGTGGGTGGAGGCGGGGCTGCTAGCATGCAGACAGATAAGTTTACTAACTAAGTATTAAAACCTGGCAATTTTGTATACCTCCTGGCGGCAGTTGCAAAGTGGAGACTATAGAAATACTGTTGTACTCTCATAGTGTTAACATGTGCTCAATGTTTTTTAACCATCGTTGGTATAGTTTCCTTTACTATTGTTGGTATTGTTCATTCTTCTTACATTGTTGGTATAAAATGTTGTTACAATTTGTTACCTGTGGTAATGCCACCATGATATAACTTTTGTATAATAATCCTTGAACAAAGTAGCAGTGAAGCTCAATGAATGAATCACTGAATGAAGAACTGGGGGTGGGATCAAACACATTATCTTCTTCCCACTCCCTTTCAGGCAGAATTGGATTGCCAAGTTTACATATATTGCTTTTTGCACTATATGACTTAATATGATTATGTATTTTCTACCTTGTACTTTTTCTGTGTCATTGCTGGAATAAATGAAAAAAAAAAAAAAAAAACGAAGCAGAATGATAATGCATTTTTGTTGCTTTAGAATAAATGAATGAATGAATATACAAGAGGCGGTTAGACCGTATGAGTCAGTGGAAAAGTAAATACTGATCTTTTCAGCTTTCCCTTCATTAATATACATTAACACGTTCACTATTTCCGTAGTGTAACGCTCAATACATCATAATTCTTTATCATCCCATTATGATGACTATCATATTCACATTTTTTGGCACTTTAAAACTCTTTCCTGGCGTCAGAATTGATGGGGGTGACATATACACGAGGCAGACCCAAGATAAATAGAGGATTAAGGCCCACCTGCGTTTTGCATTTCAAATATTGCAATAAATATGGTCTTTTCTGCTAGAAAAAGTCAGTATTATGTGTCTATGTATTGTTGTTGCTTTAATGCAGTATTTCTGAATTATTAGGAAGATCGGGGGGAGGGCAGTGACGTTGGGGGGTGCGTGAGATACTTCAGTATTAATTTTAGTATCTATATGAAAATGTACATCCCAGTCAACTGTATGCACTCTTTTTCAGTTTTCACACTAGTTTAAATGTTGCAAATAGAATTAATAGACTCAGTAGGGAAATTGTTTCAAAGGGGAACTGCATTTTTTGGGAAATTTGCCTATTGTTCACAGTCATTATGAGAGACAAGAACACACGTCTTTTTTTTTTAAAAAAGCGCTTTTAAAGATGGTAAAAAAACCGCTTGAAAGATGTGGTTAATGGGAGTCACTGTTGTAGCCTTCAAAGCCCTCTAAAACAACTTCAAAACCCTCCAACGTTTTGTACACACACTGCAAGTATACTGTATATATAATGTAGTAACAGACACGTTCATAACAATATGTAATATGTACAATATTTAACATATTTTGATCATTTAAATGATTTCTGGGAGGGGGTGGGGGGGCGTGGTCGGGATGGTAGTATATTTATAGCTAGAATTCACTGAAATTAAAGTATTTCTTTTATATATATATATATATACCGTATTTTTTGGACTATAAGTCACAGTTTTTTTCATAGCTTGGCCGGGGGTGCGACTTATACTCAGGAGCGACTTATGTGTGAAATTACCGTAAAATATCAAATAATATTATTTAGCTCATTCACATAAGAGACTAGACGTATAAGATTTCATCGGATTTAGCGATTAGGAGTGACAGATTGTTTGGTAAACGTATAGCATGTTCTATATGTTATAGTTAATTGAATGACTCTTACCATAATATGTTTTGTTAACATACCAGGCACGTTTCAGTTGGTTATTTATGCGTCATATAACGTACACTTATTCAGCCTGTTGTTCACTATTCTTTATTTATTTTAAATTGCCTTTCAAATGTCTATTCTTGGTGTTGGGTTTTATCAAATAAATTTCCCCCAAAAATGTGACTTATAGATGTTTTTTTCCTTCTTTATTATGCATGTTCGGCAGGTGCGACTTATACTCCGGTGCGACTTATACTCCGAAAAATATGGTATATACTATTTGAGTAGCCTTTGTTCTGCCATTTGAGTACTGGCGAGCAATCTCTGAATCCAGGAACATATCCTTCACGGATTTGTTGAAAACATCCGCAAATGAGAACGAGATGTTGCTTGCAGCTATCAGCATAGCCATCTTTGTCTCGGCATATGTTACACCCTCGGGTCTCCATTTAGCAAGGTGGCCCATAATACTGGACTGTGACCAGCCTTGTGCTTCTCTGACCGTTCATGAGTGACTATATCCATTCGGCCACCGTGTTATGGGTTATAGATAAACCTATGGATAACGGAGACATAAAAAAATAGTCTCCCTTTCAGGTGAGAGAGGACGCTAAAGGCAGTGCCTTTAAGGCACGCCCCCAATATTGTTGTCCGGCTGGAAATTTTGGACATTACTGCTTGCCGTAGTTTTGAAGCAATGCATGATGGGAATCCGGATGTTGTGTGTCAGTGTATTAACGTGCCGGCTGGAATAAACACACGCTGAGAAATAGCTCTGTGCCTGCCTACTTTATGGGTTATAAATAAACCTATGGATAACGGAGACATATATAATAGTCTCCTTTTCAGGTGAGAAAGAACTCTAAAGGCAGTGCCTTTAAGGCACGCCCCCAATAATGTTGTCCGGATGGAAATCGGGAGAAATTCGGGAGAATGGTTGTCCCGGGAGATTTTCGGGAGAGGCACTGAAATTCGGGAGTCTCCCGGAAAATTCGGGAGGGTTGGCAAGTATGGTCTGACTTCTGGCAACGTGTGTTCCTACATCCGGAATCAAACACGAGTGTGTTTTCTAATCATGGCAGATTTGGTAACGGACAACGAAGACGACTATTTTTGTACAAATTAGGATTTACAACCTTATTCTTTTGAAGCTGAATATACTGCTGCTTATAGAAGCAAGCGCGAAGGAAGAGTGAGACATTGGAGCAGACAGAAGCCGAGAGACGGGAATGAAAGTGTTTTTAACACTATAAATATGAAACTTGGAGTGAAGCTATTTCGACATAAATGGTTTGCTTACCCAAAATCGACAGGAAATGTACCCAGCCAGCTGGACCAGACGAACAACTGTTCATCGAGTGGGTCATTATAATATTGATCATTATACACGCAGCACGTCATGTGTGTTAGTACAACTACAGTACATACTCTGTCTAGAAATGTGGGCTAATACTTTACAGACACTGTGTTATGGTTGTTCATGTTTTTCAGTCATACAGATTGGCATCCTATAGCAGTGTTGTGCATTACAAACTCAAACGTATTTCGTGTTGTTGGAGAAGCTAGCTTATCTCTTGCCTTAGTTGGATTTTACAGTTAATACCAAAGCACGCCAATGTGTTACTACGATATAAACAGAGTTCATTAATATTCACTCTTACAATAACAATATCACTACAGCTTGGTTATTACACAGGTTACGGAATGTGAATGAAGAATTGTTGACATTTTTGAAGGAATTTTAAAGTGGTTTAGTGATAGAATTTATCGCTGCCCTTAGCTGCATTGCTAGCCACCTAGAACGAGCCGAGTTTTACAGGTTACAAAGCGAAAAAAAACTAAAACTTTGTGTCTTCTTGACTCTCATAATGATAGTTAGGCAAAATTCTTTAAAAAAAAAAAAAAAAAGGGCAGTTCCCCTTTAAGATGATGCAGATGTCATCTCAGCTCAAGTATTCATCTTTTTTATTTTTTACAATCAGGTTATTGTATGCCAAATGCTGGTGCCAGCAACTCATACAGAAGTTTGCATGGATAAATACTTAAATGAATAAAGTGTTAAAACAAATAAATATAAATAATATTTGGGCCGCAGGGCGTGAAAAAAATGTCTGTCCCCGAGAGAGGAGAGTGACATAAAATGAATAAGAAGCACTCCTCTAATTGAAGTGAATCATAAAGATGACTTAATGTAAAAATATGCTCCATACACTCTTTGACCAACGTGTCATCATCTACAATCAATATGCGCACACACACACACCTCCCGCTTATGTAATTCCACCGTATCGCTCCCAGTGCAAGCTTTCTATTTCCGTCACACCATCCCATAATGAGCCGCCCCTGTCTCCTTGACGACGTGGCCAATAATAGCAGCGGGAGAGGTTGTCATGGATATGGTAACCGTAGCGATGCAGCCAGAAAGAAAGGTGCCAGAAAGTCATCATCTCTATTTATTTTTTTATTTATTTTTCAAATAAAAACTTTACGTGCGCGTGAGGATGTGAACATCAGTTGGGCTACAAATAGCATAAGAATACATGCCTCTTTGCACAAATGGCATCCTAAACTTTATTGGAGTCATATATTAACAGGCAGGCATAAAGTAGATTTGTGTGCTTTAACCAAAGACACACCTACATTATAAAGGATGACAAGTGGGTGGAGCTTAACAATTGTGCAAGGAGTTGTCCTGCTGCATTGATGAGTCACACACGTAAAAACCTGTGACATTTATCTTTGTTGTTGTCTTTTAGAACAGTGTGGTTATAGTTTCTTAGTTTTAGCTCAGGTGTTCCAGCAATTGTCATGGAAACATAAACATAACATCATTTATTATTCAATATATGCTGGTTGGCTGTTTTATTGGAGAGATGCTGATGTGTTACAGTTTGCCCTCAGTTAAGCTGTAAATTTGCTTGTTTTTCGTGTGCTAATTAAAAGTGATGCTGCTCGTAACGACGCCATTTGCGTCTTGAGTATGTTGTCATTTTAACGTCCCCCTGCATAAGGGACTATAATTCATACCCAACTAAGCGAAACTAAAAGTAATTTTGTGAATAGCGTACAAAAACCGTCTGTGGCAAAGGAGATGGAGTCAGGTTCCACATGCTGGCTACAGGGGGCGTTGTGGTCGAGTGGCCGTGCCAGCAACTTGTCCCTGCCCTTGTGTCCTTGGGCAAGACACTTTACAATGTTCCCAGTACCGCTTACACTGGTGTATGAAAGTGAATGAAGGTTGCCGGGTGAAAATTGGCAGCGCCGCTTCCATTAGTCTATCCCAGGGCAGCTGTGGCTACAAATGTAGCTTACCAACAAAACGTGTAATGAATGATGGGTTCTCACTTCTCAGTGAAGCGCTTCTAGTGTCTAGAAAAGTGCTATATAAATGTAATTCATTATCAGTCCATTATTACTGTAGTACCACTGCGGCCCATACGGACCACAGCTGAGAAACACATATTTTTTGGCGGACCTCTGGGAGGCGCTATGGTTAATAAACCATGCATTAAATCACATCCAATTGTATTTACAATCCGCAAAGTATTTAAAAAGACGTTGAAACATCACAAAATGTCAACATTTCAGACGACCATTGTGAATATTCCGCTATGAATGTCTTAGGCAATTTCAGTAGATTAGGGGAGGGGATGACGTCACGATGGGAACGCTTCTGCACTGACCGTACCAGCAGATCAGTCATACCGTATAAACAACTTTAACACTGTTAGAAATATACGCCACACTGTGAACCCACACCAAACAAGAATGACAAACACATTTCGGGAGAACATCCACACCGTAACACAACATAAACACAACAGCAGAAATACCCAGAATCCTTTGCAGCACTAACTCTTAAGGGATGCTACAATGTGTTTGTGTGTGTGTGTGGGGTGGGGGTGGGGGCGGGGTTTGGTGGTAGCGCGGGTGTATGTTTGTATTTTGTAGCGTATCGGAAGAGTTAGTACTGCAAAGGGTTCTGGGTATTTGTTCTGTTGTGTTTATGTTGAAAAGAAAAGATGCCAGGTATCTGGCTTGGGCACATCAGATTAGATCAGTGTGTTGCAAACTGAGCAGTTTAAAGTCCTGAATGGTTGGTTTATTCATTTTTATTTTATTTTCAAATTTATTAGCCTGTGGAAAAAGTTAATGTTGATATTTACCTCAGAAGGCTGCAAATAGAAAAGAGGGATTCAATTTTTATTTGAATTGTATTTGATATGCCATTGATATTTTTTTATTATTATTATTATTTGAAACTCGATTTTGCATGTCACTATAAAGTTATATAAGCTTTGCTTGTTCAATATTCAATGCAAAACTTGTTTGGGTCCCTATTAAAAGGTTGATTTGTTCAACCTTGGCCCGCGGCTTTGTTCAGTTTTAAATTTTGGCCCACTCTGTATTTGAGTTTGACACCCCTGCTCTATTTACATCTCATGACCTGAATATTCACCAAATATTAGCAATATTGTTATTATAAGCACTAATGCAGACAGAGGGCACATTGATAACAGAGAGCTAACAATAGCTTATGCTGCTGTACTTTAAGCCGTACGATGTCCTGCTGCTGCTGCTACTGCTGCATTGTGTCTTGGCAGAGTTATTCTAGACCAGGGGTGTCAAACTCATTTTAGCTCAGGGGCCGCACGGAGGAAAATCTGTGCACACGCGGGCCGGACTATTACAACCATAGCATTAAAACAAAAAAATAACTTCAGATTGTTTTCTTTGTCCAAAAATAGAACAAACACATTCTGAAAATATTACAATAAAATATGGAAAAAAATACAACCAGCGGTAAAGTTTAGATCAGGGGTATCAAACTAATTTTAGATCGGGGGCCACATGGAGGAAAATCTATGCCCAAGTGGGCCAGACTGGTAAAATCACGGCACAATAACTTAAAAATAAAGAAAACGTCAGATTGTTTTCTTTGTTTAAAAATAGAACAAGCACATTCTGAAAATGTACAAATCATAATGTTGTTGGGTTTATTTACACCTACATGTTGTAGTTAATAGTATTCCATCTTTGTTTGTCGTTATTTATACTTTCTGAATAAATTATTAGATAATGTTCATTAGTCAACTCATTGGTGTTCATTTTCAATCCATCAAGATAAAAAAATAATATCAAAATCAAATTATAGGATGTTATTTATGTAGTTTGTTAATTTTCCTCAGCTGATGTACTAACATCATGTGGTTTATTTTTTGTATTGCGACATCTAGTGGACACATTTAGAACAGCAGTTTCTTTCATTCAAAAATTTCGGCCCATATTTATACTTACCAAACTCATCCCGCGGGCCGGTTAAAACCAGTTTGCGGGCCTGATCCGGCCCTCGGGCCGTACGTTTGACACCCCTGTTCTAGACTATTAACCATGCCTTTCATCTGGATAATAGGAGGATTTAGCCAAAAATCTAGAAACTGTCTATCTGTGACATTCAATTCATACCGGAAGATGGAGACAAAGACACGACAACAGAAGACGGTGTCTGCAGGCAACAACTTTTCCTTTTAACCCTTTGTGTGGATTATGAGTGATTCTTCATCTAAACGGGAAGATATGGACATCCTATCAGTCGTCATCGAAGTAAGAGCAGACATTGTACAGTAAGCGATCGTGTTATTATGTCCGAAGTCTATATTTCTTGTTTAGTACTTAGCAATACGCAACATGAAGCTTAGCGTTTCACTAAAGCTGGATCTGTTTAGCACTCGGCTTTTAAAACGTATTACTCATCCTCCTTATGTTGGAGCTCAAAAAGACAAATTTGATTGGCCAACATTTATGGGAAAGGCGCAGGCATTTGACAAAGTTGCGAGAATGCGCATAATTTGTGGGGATTACTTGAATTTAGAGTTGTCCTGATACCAATATTTTGGTACCGGTACAGGTACCAAAACTTATTTTTTGATATTTTTCGAAACTTTTTGATACCATTCAGAATAAAGAGGACCACAAAAAAATGTCACCATTGGTTTTATTTTAACATAACATCTTATGATGCAATAAACATGTGTTTCTTATTTCAATCAAATAACAAACAACTTTTGGCCTTAAATAAGATAGTGAACATACTGGACAATTTCTCTTTTAGTAGTAAGTCAGCAAATGAGCTACAAAGACTCCTAATGGCTGCTGACATATGCTGTAACATATGTTGTCATTTTTGATTGTATTATTTTGTCAAAACTATGAGGGACAAGCAATAGAAAATGGATGGATGGAGTCATTTAATGTTAATATCCGGTTACTTTATGTTTTAACATGTTCCATCTACACTTCGGTTAAAAATGTAACGAGCACTTTTTCTTCTGTTGTTTGGATACTGTACATAAGTTTTAGGTCGCACAACAAATTTGGGTATTGATCCAATACAGGTCATAATTAAAGTCCTCCTCTGTCCAGGGATATTTTTCCTGAGAAAAAGGCAAAAGATTTTGTGATAATAAAAAATATCAATCTAATCATTGTAGTATCGACTAGATACAGCTCTTGAACTTGGTATCTTAACAATTGACATTAGACCTTTTTTTTTTTTTTTGATTGATTGAGACTTTTATTAGTAGGTTGCACAGTGAAGTACATATTCCGTACAATTGACCACTAAATGGTAACACCCGAATAAGTTTTTCAACTTGTTTAAGTCGGGGTCCACTTAAATTGATTCATGATACAGATATATACTATCATATATACTATCATCATAATACAGTCATCACACAAGATAATCACATTGAATTATTTACATTATTTACAATCAGGAGTGTGGAGGGGGGGGTGGGGTGGGGGGGTGGGGGGGGGGGGGATATGGACATCAAGTAGTGGACATAGAGAGAGAGAGAGAGAGAGAGATCAGAAGGCATAAGAAAAAGAATCTGCATTTGATTGTTAATTTAATGTTTACCCATTAGTTTACTATATATTCAGGAGCGCTAGCTTGCTGTTAGCAGTTAGCTATTGTATCCCTTCTACGGTGTGTAGTGTAGCATGTTTAGCTATTCCTAGTCCAGCAGGGATGACATTTGTAAGAAACATCGTTTGTTGGCATGGGGGCCAGGATTATTGGTTTAGAAGTAGCTAAAACACTTTGGACGTACGTTAGCCACTAGCCAACTATGTTTTACAGCACCGCTTGCAGCGCGGCGCATCAATATTTGCAACACCACCTTCATCGTCAGGTTTAAGGCCAAAATACATCCATTCTCCCTCTTTTGTCTCCACACTGTTTCTGCTTGCAAGTGGTTTGTGCATATGCTAATGTTGACTCGCGACGTGCACCTCAGCAGGCCACCTGGCGCATTAAAGAAAAACTAATGTGTAATTCATTAGTACCCCGAAAGGGACAAGCGGTAGAAAATGGATGGATGGATGGATGGATGGATAACAACACTAATACTTTATTAGTACAACACTAATACTTTATTATTAGTACAACACTAATACTTTATTAGTACTGGTATACCATACAACCTGTCATGGCCATGTACTCTCTTGTTCTGTTGTATTGATTCCTTAGGTTTGTGTTTGGTTCTATGGTTGTGATTTAGTGTCTGTTTTCATAGCTCCTTGGTTACGTTTGGTTGCTAGGAGCCCTGATTGTAAACACCTTCTTCTGATTAGCCGTCAGGAGCCCCACCTGCCTCTGATCGCTAAGTAGAGAGCTTTAAATGCTATTGTCACCCGGTGTTCCTCGCTGGTCCTTTTGTTGGTGTAGCATGTTTCACGCTACCTATGTTTTCACTATGTTAATTTTCATGCCACGCTAAGCTAGTGCCCAAGTTATTATTTTTGTGTATTGATGTAAAGATTCATCTTACCTGCACGCTGCCTGAGGTCCTCCGCATCTTTGAAATTGCAAACACTCCCAAACATGCCGGCGTACAACAGAACCTTAGTTAAATTTGATACCGACTTCGTCAATTAATTGAGGGACGGATTATATGAATGAAAATGTACATGGATAAATAAACATTTAACATGACTTTTACCCCTGACATACAAACCCAGTGCAACATTTGAGTAAGCGAAAAGTGGGGGTGTGCAAAACCAAGGTATTACTGTAGTTTTGTTTACTTGTTTAACATATATTATATTTTAATAGGCAAAGATAGGATGTGTTATAGTAAAGTTATTACATAGTTTAATAAGTATTGAAGTACATTCTTGTTTAACCCTGTAAAACCCCTTGTTGTAAAATTACAATGATACCTTTAACCATCCTAAAAAACAATCTGTTATATATTTTTTAATTTTTTTTACCACATTTACATAGTCATTGGGTCCTATTGTGCAGTCTCACAAGGCTATTGGATTGTACATTTGTTTATAAGTCACACCTTCTGGCCATGAACTCACACAACCTCTCAAGGTTTTCTTCGAACAACATCTATTTGTTTCATTGGACTGGATTCATCAGATCCAAGTAAGTAAAATGTCTTTTATATATTTTTTGGTTGTTATTACAATGTCTAGAGCATGTACATATGTAGTTATTGTGGAACAGATGCATCAAATTTCATTTAGAGCTTGTTATATAATTGTTGCAATTATACAACACTGGGTGAATGTGGTAGTCAAAATGCTGGCTTGTTGCAGTGGGCTCAAACAGGTTGTATTCCCTCCACTACATCACTGCCTGAAGTATTTTCTCTATACATGGATAGTATACATTCTACCCTTGTGTTGTGTTCTGGTGACTGATTTAAAAGTGTTATCTCTAAAAAATGTAGTTAATTGATCAGCCTGACCTAAAATTCCATGAGTTTGTCCACAAAGAGGATATCAACAGACAATTCAGTTCTGGGGAAAGGAAGGTTCCTGAATGTGTGGATGTAATGGGGTATGCATGTTTTCCTTTTAGTATGATAATTAGAGCCATTAAACCATTCACATTTACATTGATGGAATTTGGACACTTTTGTCCAAAGCGACTTACCAGGCAGACACTATTGTCTACCCTGAGCACTTGGTCCACCACCTGTTGCTGATGTGATGCCACACAACAGATTCCAATCCCTGTTGATGTCATTACATTTTGTAAACAACATGACAGTATCTGAGACAGAAAAGAAAGACAAACTATGGAAACTCAGACTCTGGTTTGATTCATTCA
Source organism: Entelurus aequoreus (assembly GCF_033978785.1). Lineage (NCBI taxonomy): Eukaryota > Metazoa > Chordata > Actinopteri > Syngnathiformes > Syngnathidae > Entelurus > Entelurus aequoreus. Next base: position 17,697,863 of record NC_084742.1, on the reverse strand, counting down.
GAGAGAAATGCCTGCAGGTGGTACCAGAAGAGCACAACATGATGATAATGCAGACACTGCAATACAGGATACACCAACACACAATGCAGAAAGTGTGATGGTCGCCTTTGTTTTACAGCCTTTGTTTTACAGCCACCAATGAAAGTCTTCATGACCAATGTCATGAAAAGAAAAAAAGAGGGGGGAAAAAGGTTTTTTAAGAGTTTTATCTTGTTTCATATTTTTTATATTTGTAATAGATGACTTCATAAAAATATAACTAATGTGTGATTATTATTAATGGTATATACCGTTATGAGGATAAGTAAGCAATCAACCCTGCAAATGAACCCTTAGTTGTTCAGACAACTTGAATACAAATACAGAAATTCTGCTCCCATCAAAGCCCAATGTTGCAATGTTACAACATTTCTCTAAAAACATACATAAACATTTTTTTTTTAACTCTTCAATTTCTGCATCAAATGCCTCCTGCAACAACATCTGAAAGGTCAATTTTTTTAATTTTTTTTTTAGGTTTTTCTATATTTGGGTCTTACAGGGTTAAAGCTTAGCCACCTGAAAAAACGTTTTTAGCCACTATGATAACATTTTGCACTATTAGGCTTGCTGATAATACAGAATGTTAAGCACGAGGAGAAAATACCTCAGAGTGATACCTCGTCTGCTTTGTTAGAGCTGATCAACAATCCGAAACGTGCAAGTTTAATCTAATCTGAATCTACGTCGTTCTATTTAGTGGCCGAACAACAAGAACGTCACGTAACGACCCTGAGATTACTCCTAAAGCGAGACGTCACAGCCTCAACGCAGTGTCGTTTTTCACCGTGGCATCTTGAAGCCATCAGCGTCTTGGCAGCAGCACATGGAGGAGAAACATACCCACAATCCCACTGTGCTCTGTCCAACACATGTCTGCCATTCCATTGTGTTAACGAGCTGGCATCACGCCCGCCGCCGCCGCTACGTTTCCGTGGCAACAACTTTGTAAATCCAGCGACTGTTTGGTGTCCAACATGATTTTTTTATTCAGGGCTCAGAAAAGGTGCCCAGAAGGTCAAGCTGATGACGCATGTGCAGGAAATCCTCTACAAAAAAAAGGACCAACAGCTTGCATGCATGCTTTTTGATGAGGACAATATTAAAAACATGAATTTTTATTATCCAATAGAAGCTTTTCATGGGCATATATTTGAGAAAAACAAACACAGGTCAAGACTGGCTGATGCTGCAAATTCAAATGTCAGTTGTTATAAGAATTTGTGTTGCGCCCCCTACTTGTCTTGTTTCAGAGACATGCTATTAAATATTTCATACAGATATCATCAACGTTCCCTCAATGACTTACACGATCGTTCAACTCATTTGTTTTGGGGGCCACATTTCTAGAAAGATAAGACTTCTCCCTTCTCTATTATTCTTACTTTTATACACCTGAGAACCAACGTCAGCCACAGTTGACATTTGATTTTTGTTTTTTATCTGGTCAAAGTTACGATTTTCGGAAGGGAAAAAAAACATTCTTTAGTGTTATAGGAATCTGCTGTAAAAATTTTCATCTCTTCCAAATTTTTGAACTGAACTTGCGGGCCGGTCTGGTGTCAATCAGACAGTTCAGGAGTCGGCAACCCAAAACGTTGAAAGAGCCATATTGGACCAAAAATACAAAAAACAAATCTCTCTGGAGCCGCAAAAAATGAAAAGCCGTATATAAGTCTAATAATGAAGGCAACACATGACGAAAGTGTCTAAATTAGCTATAATAGCCTACTATCAAAATGAATGTGTGTCGCAGGCTGAAACAAATCTTTGTTGACACAAATGTTGAAATTGAATAATTATTCTACACATTTTTACAACATTGGAAAACATTAGTAAATCAGAGTCTACTCAGAAGGTGAGATAACTCCTGGAAATTACTGGCTTTTAATGGCCAAAGGTATAGATGTGTGTCCAAGTTAAAGGAAACGGCAGGATGTCTACTTTTAATAGATCTATAACAATCTTTGGCAAGCTAGGTAATGTTTGCTGTGGTCTGGAACAACATGGCACACAAACAACTATCTGAAATGCAGCCAATATTACATACAGATAATGTGTCATGAGACATGCACAACTAAATTATATACAAAGAGGATAAAAGTAAAGAACATTAAATGAGCTCAAATATACCTACAAAGGAGGCATAAAGATGCAATGTGTACATACGGCTACCCTAAATAGCATGTTAGCATTGATTAGCTTTTAGTCATGCACTGACCTAATATGCCTGATAAGCACTCCACACAAGTCAATAACATCAACAAAGCACACCTTTGTGCATTCACGCACAGCATGAAACTTTTGGTGCACAAAATGAGACAAAGAAGAAGTGGAAGATTTACATGTAAACAAACTGTTGTGTCACAGTCCACACTATGGTGAGTTCAAGAACCGCCAAAATTAGTAGGACAAAACGATGTTCATCAAATACTCTCATCAGTGACGCATACACACAAACATAATAAACAGTGGGCTTTCTAACAATTGGGAAGGTTTGTGTCATGTGTGTACTTAAACAAAAAACATACAAACAAAATATAAAAAATATTTTCCCTCCATCTTTTTCCATTTTCAATCTTTGGTGCCACTAGGGCGGCACCAAAGAGTGTGGGTAGATATTTGTTCTAAAAAGGGTATTTCAACAAGTAAACAGTACAGTAGGTAGTTGATGTTGATATATGTAATGCACATAAGGGTATTCTAGTCAGATGCGCGTGTGTAAATATGCGATGTGTAAATAGCAAAATATTACGTACGTCGTATCACTTTTTGTCAGGCAATATTACATTTAATGACAATTTTACATAAATGAATACATCCAAACACGTTGTACATATTTATTATTTGCAGGCAGAAATAACAGTTACAATTGTGTGTGTATCTTCCAAGCAAGAAAGAAGTTTGATCACATCAACATCGGACTAACTGACACACTCCGCTTCGCTGCAGGTCCGCAAGCCACGCCCACCCCCCACAGCCACAGAAGAGGAAAACTGTCCTTTCCCGGGCATGATAACGTCTTAAATAATGTCAAACACGTAGCGTTACAATAACCAGGAAGATAAAGTGTTTGTCTCACACCTACTAATCAAGCATTCACATTTTGCCACAACACACATGGGGGAAAGTCCTATCTGGAAATACAGCCATATTAACTCCTAAACTGCCATTTTAACACACACTAAACCATCAGCACGCATCCAATGCTTTCTCGTGGCCACGAGAAAGTTTCTCGTGGCCACGAGAAAGTTTCTCGTGCGCACGAGAAAGTTTCTCGTGGCCACGAGAAAGTTTCTCGTGGCCACGAGAAAGTTTTTATTAAAAAAAAAAAAAAAAAAAAATATTATTATTTTTATTTTTTTTATTTTTATTTTTTATAAAAAGTTTCTCGTGGCCACGAGAAAGTTTCTCGTGGCCACGAGATACATGTCTAAAAAAAAAAAAAATCCCATGTCCCTTTAGGGGCTCCGTAGGATCCCGTGCTGTTTTTCCTGGGAAGTAATTCTTCCTCCATTTGTTACCAGATTCACACTTTCTCTCGTATTACCACCCGCACCTCACTGTTAGCATCACAGCTAACGTTACCATGTCGCTACCTCTCTGCTCCGCGGGAGCGTGTGACGTTGCACACGTGACGTGTGTAAGAATGTGCACTTGGTTTACGTCTCTGTGAGAAGCAGAGACAAGAAAGAGTGGGAAACGCATGCAGTATAATGGCCGCAGCTAAAAGCAACTGCGTGAGAATGTATACTCGAATATCACGATATAGTCATTTTCTATATCGCACAGAGACAAACCCGCGATATATCGAGTACATCGATATATCGCCCAGCCCTAGTGTGACGTAAGTTCTGCCATCTGTTGGAAGACCATTGAATTGTTCTACTGGTCACAATACGCCTCAGTTTCTCTTCGTAACTTAAGACATTTTTCCCATAAGAAATGCTAAAAAATCCAATCAATCGGTTCCAGGCACCCAAAAATATGAACAGAAAACACTTTTTATTTTACATGATGAAAACAACATATTAAATACAATTATATGACTTCTACATTTATCGAAGACATTTGTTGGCGAAGATGTCAATGAACGGAAAGGGGAGAGCTACACAGATGCTGCCTTCGGACTTTGCTACGTGTGAGTCCTTTCTTAAAAGTGCTGCCACACGCAACTTTATTTGGCCCCCTATTGGCAATTTTGGCACGTAACCTAAAGCATAACAATTAGTCGAGAGGCAGCTCATATCCTAAAAAAACTGAGGCACTCGTAATTTTGGCAAATCATTTTTGTTGAGAGAATAATCGTGAAAAGGTTTAGTTCTGTAAAAAACGTAGCACAACAGGCTGCTGCACAGATGAATTAATTGTTACATTTTTTGTAGTAAATAAAGAAATAATTTTCTGACCAATTAAGTGAAACTTTATGTTTCCCTTTGAAGTTACAGCTGGTGACATGTAGTGCATTTGACGGAAAAATAATAGCACAGACACGTGCAGGAGGTGACAGAGACACAACAAAATGAATTTGAGTGAGTTACAAACCTGCGATACTACATTATTTTAGTCTGACGATGCACTTCTCCTCTAGTGTACTGTATACAATGCAGTATACTGTATAGTTAGATTTATCAGGTGTGGAAGAGGCTCTGACAGGTCAGTGTGCTGAATAATCACTAACGTTAGTTTTTGTTTTGTTTTTGCAAGAGCACCTTCTAAACCCTCCTGAGAACCAGCATCCACTGCAGCGGACATTTGTCTTTGGTCTGGAAAAAAAAATGTCTACTGCAGCGGACGTTTGTTTTTGGTTGGGCAAATTTAGCCCTGTCAAAGGGGAACTGCATTTTTTTTTAGAATTGTACCTATCATTCACAAACCTTATGTAAGACAAGAACACATATATCATTATTTTTATATGCATTCTAACTAGTAAATAAATGCAATCAAAAGTCCTCTTACAATGGAGCCTATGGGAGTTGCTCTTTTCTGCCTATAAAACCCTTAAAAAACATCCAAACACCTCCATTAAAGTTTTATATACACACTTTAAGTATGTATAATGGGCACATTTATAATGACATTTAATATTTACATGTTTGGTTATTTTATCCATACGTAGCACATTAATTTTAAAAACGCATCACGTCGTTTTCTTTTTTTCAACTTCATCATTGATTATTACTCACAGCACACTTTATGGGAGCCAACAAACATTAAAAAAACATCACTTACTGTACAATGTCTGCTGTCATTAGGATGCCGACTGATAGAATCTTGTTATAGTCCGGTTTAAATGAAAAATGACTCATAATCCTCGCAAAGAAAGGGGGGGTTAGCGTTAACGCTTATAATAACCAGTGTTGGGTTAGTTACTGAAAACCAGTAACTAGTTACAGTTACTAGTTACTTTATTTCAAAAGTAACTCAGTTACTAACTCAATTACTTACACCAAAAAGTAATGCGTTACTGTGAAAAGTAAGTATTTAGTTACTTATTTTTTTCTCTTTTTTTTTTAAAGCTCCCATTAATGCCCTTTTAACTTTCATTTAAGTACTGTTATTGCACTTGAGAATAATACAATCTGTTGATCAACTTGACATGCATTTTTATTTTCCTTTTAACATAATTAATGAAAAACAGTGCAACATAAAAGGGCATTCTCCTTTCTTTAAACTTGGACCAATGACCATTAATAAAAAAACAACTTCAAGTGCAACATAAGAAGGCACATCATCTTCCTTGAAACATAGGTAGTGAAATAAAGCCTGACATCTGGAGTGATGGTGCTGTCTTCCACACTTGGAGCCATGGATTGTAGAGTCCTTGTTTTCAGTGGCAGGATCATTGACACAGATGGTGAAGTTTCAGTGCTCAGTAGAGATGTAACAGTTTTGAGAGGTTTAAGCACCTGGAGGACCTCCTCTGCCGCTCTCACATCATCATCAGACAGGGTGATGATGTCTTTGACATTTGTCTTCAGGGTCTTGTGGGTCAATGCAGAGTATATAGCTGCCTGCTGCTCCAACATATCATAAGTGGAGTTCCACCTCGTTGGGACATCATGTATGAGCTTATGAGTAGGCAGCTTTAGCATTTCTTGCTTTGTCTGAAGCACATAAGCAGCTGTTGTGCTTGGGTGGAAGTAGGAAACTTCCTTCCTGATCCTCCCAAGGAGGCGCTCCATCCTATTGACTGAGATTCCCTTCTGTGATGCCAAATTCACTACATGTGCAAAGCACCTATCTGTGGTCCCAGTCCTGCCTCATTCACTGCAATTATTTGATTTTTGGCATTATTATGTGTGACTGGGATATCTTTATCTTCCATTCCTCTACTGCTTGTGTCAGTACCTGCGCAAGGTGACTCTCGTAGAGGGGGCGTGTCTTCTCATCTGCCAGTCTGCTGTGATGAAGTGAGCGCTTATCGTCACATAGTTCCCCTGGACGTCCATCCGTCTGTCGTGAGTGCAACAGATGATGCTTGGGATAGTTCATCCACAACTTTTTTCTTATCCTACTCATAAAGATCTGGCACAATCTTATCGCTGAAATGGGTGCGCGACGGGATGTCGTAACGTGGCTCAAGCACGTTCAGCATGTTTTTAAAACCCTCGTTTTGCACCAGGCACCTATTAACACACCGATTAAATGTCACGGGGCGTTGAAGCTCTTCCGTTACTCCGCTCGCCATAACCACGCTGTGTGTGGACTGAACGTGCGAACAACTTTTTTTTTTTTTTTTTCATATATCAAACGGTGGATCACGTGTGTCCCTCCCCTCCCCACACCCACACCCAGACACACACACAGAGCGCGCCTCTTTTCTTCTCTCCCTTGTGACAGAGGAAGATTCAGAAGGACAACACCGCAGCGCTCCAATAAAACACACTCAGATCTTCTGTTTCTATCCGATACTACATAAAAAATAGCGTAAAATAACGTAGTAACGCATCATGTAGTAACGGTAACTGAGTTACTGAATATAAAAAATAACGCGTTAGATTACTAGTTACCGCCGAAACTAACGGCATTACAGTAACGCATTACAAAGTAACATGTTACTGTAACACTGATAATAACAATATCACTAATACTTGGTTTATGTAAATAAAGAATTGTTGGCTCTATTTGGATGGTTATTTATTGGGTTTGATGGGTGGAATAGAGGACCTCCCATTGGCTCCGTAAGCAGACTTCAATTTACGATTATTTACGAGTTAGGATGCATTAAAAAAAATACATCCGTCGTCATGTTTTTCATAATGATTGTGAACGATAGGCAAAATTCGCAAAAAAAGTGCAGCGGACATTTGTTTTTGGTCGAGAAAATATAGCCGTGTTAGGCAAAACACAGATGTCCAACGGAAAAATAGCCCTGTTATGCAAAATACAAACGTCCACCGCAATGGACATTTGCTTTTCGTGTGGAAAGATTAGTCCTGATATGCAAAATACAAATAACCTCTGCAGTAGACATTTGTTTTTGGTCAGGAAAAAATAGCCGTCTTATACAAAACTGTACATGTACGGTGTATAGTGTGTACCCTTCTGAGAACCAGCGTCCACTGCAGTGGACATTTTTGGGTTGCATTACAGGAATATTTTTCCCTGACTAAAAACAAACGTCCACTGCAATGTACGTTTGTTTTTAGCCTGGGAAAAATAGCCCCGTTATGCAAAATACAAATGTATATACAAGTGTCCTCTCCAATAGATATTTTTTTTTAGTCAGGAATAAATATTCCTGTATTACAACCCACTGCAGTGGACACTGGTTCTCTGGAGTTTACACACCGCCCAAATACATGTACATGTTTTTGCAATAATTGCACTAATGATAGCAAGGTGCAGAATGATGAAAGAGAAAAAAAAAGTCACAGCGTCACTAATGTTTCCTGCTGAAATATTCATACGAGTGCTGCATGATGATGCGTCACCCTGTCCCACTCGAACAAGACATGGAGGAGCGCCCCCATCCACCAAAGGAGGCACGCAGGAGGAGCCGGCAGCCATACTGAACTTCCTGTTCACACACTCCTCTGACTCACTGGGAGTTAATAATTTAGGGGAGGAAAATTGCAAAGGCGAGGGAGTGCACCTGACAGAGTGCATATAGTTTGCTGAATAAATCAATTTCATTAGCTTTCAGCTCTAATTGGAAGTCATGGCGGTGTCTTTTTTGGGGAAAGTGGTTCTCACAGTAACCACCAACAGAGGGCGCACTTTATTCAGGCCCGACAAGTTTGTTGTCAAAGCAAGCTACTGTCTAGGCTTGTGCTGTATGGATGTAGCAATATTAATATGTTATGTCGGGGTTATTGTGACCAAAATGTACTGGTTATCATTATAATCACGCTATTAATTTGATGTCCTATGTATTTGTGTTTGATATCTTGTTTGGCCTTGACGCTATAAAATAATTTTACCTTCCGGTACCAATTAAGAAAACCTTGACCTTGTATTTTTGAATGTGCTCAACAGGTACTTGTACACAAACTGACATATTTTAACTATGTTTTATTAAAAAATATATACATGAACAACAGACACACTATATATATATATATATATATATATATATATATATATATATATATATATATATATATATATATATATATATATATATATATATATATATATATGTATATATATAATATTAATCGCACAGTTTGTAAGTTCGATGTATACAATTGAATATCTTAGTTTTTCATACAGTAATGTGTTTGTACAAGTTTGTATTGTGGTATGTTGTTTGTAATGAGGAAGGATGTATTGTATTCATGTTAGCATTCAAGCTAGCATGCAGTCAATGCGCTAACCTACGATCAGTGCACTAGCTAGCGATCGGCACGCTAACCATCAACAGTGATGGTGTCTACCGAATTGGTGCACAAAAAGGAAAATAGGTGAGTCTCGACACCACCTCAAGACTCGAGATTCTGGAAGAGCATACACGAGATGTGCTTACTAGTGATCTGCGCGCCAACTAGCTGTCTGTGTGATAGCTAGTGATTTGAAAATGTTTGATTTATCAATAATTATCCTACTTTGCGGAAATCATTGTATTGCGGTCATGTCCCATTAACCGCGATAAACGACGGACAACTACACATTGCTCCCAACAGTTCACAAATGCTCTTGACTCTTCAATGTGTCGGAACATAAATGTGTAAGATGGACAAACACCTTTCAAGTGTAAAACATACACTGAGAATGTCTGCAACTTGTGGATGAACAGAGGACAATAAGGAAGGCTTAGGTGGTATTTATTTCTGAAATTATAATTACTATTATTAGTTATGAATTAAAACATTACAGTAATTTGAAAATGAGCGCTACACTCTCAGCTCGGTATGTGAGGTGTAAAATGAGCAAAACATCAATTAAGGCAGGGGTGTCAAACTCGTTTTCATTGAGGACCACATTGCAGTTATGGCTGCCCTCAATAATTTCAAAAATGTATAATTTTTTTTAACAAATATATTGCGATAATTGAGAACCATGTTGAATAGAGAATCTATTCTCTATCGAAGCATCACTTCAAGAATCCAAATCAAATTGTGAGTTGTAGTAAGTGTCGGGGTTTGGTGAGCGTTGCTTGCAATGTGACTCCAAGGATACAGAGATAGCAGACAGCTTGCAGATAAATGTATATTTATTGACAGAGCGGTGCACAGGAAGCCGACTAACAAGTAGAATGATCCAGCTCTGTGTGCAGGGCAGGTTGGCTTATAAAGAAGCCTGATTGGCAACAGGTAACAGGTGTGTCTAGCGTGCCAATCAGAGACAAGTGAGGGAGAGCCATGTGCCCCCGCAGCCAGCGGGAAGAAGCCAGGGGTTGGCAGTGGGTGGAACCCCGCCCCAGCTGCCGAAAAGGTGAACGAGAAATGCAAGATGAACGCCCCAGCAGCAGCAGTAGTCCACGCCCAGGTCCAGTACCCTGCTGCTGTTGGCACAGAGGACGTCCATTAACTGGCCATCGTTGAGGTCGAAGAGGAAGATAAACGGCAGACAGGCGCTTCTGCAGCAGGCGAGTACGGCGAGCGCCTGACAGGCGCTTCTGTAGCAGGGGAGGGTGGCGAGCGCCAGACTGGCGCTTCTGCGGCAGATGAGAAAGCTCAGACGATGACCCCGCTGTGAGAGAGACTGGTGGTGGCGTCGCCAGGACAGGACGGAACCGTGTCTGCATCGCGGACGAACTCACTGGAGCAAGAAGGCGTGCTGGTAGAGACTTTGAAGATGAGGTCATCCAAGCAGGGAGGCATGGCAGCGGAGTTGTGGAAGACCTCAATGGAACAGGAAGAAGCTGTGCCTCTCCAGCTGCCATAGCCCCTCCCCCCCAAGCGACGGATCCCAGACGTCCCCAGAGAAGCCAACAGACGACAGGGATGGGTGGGAGGGAGCTTGAGGAGAAGCTGGAAAACGCTTCAATGTGGCCATTAGGGTAAGCATTTTGTCAAGCCGCTGTGCCATATAAATCTCCGCAGGGTCACTTACTGGCTGGATCATTTCTGTCGGGGTTTGATGAGCGTTCTTGCGCCGTGACTCCAAGGATGCAGAGATAGCAGACGGCGTGCATGTAGAAGTATATTTAATGACAACAGGAAAGTGCACAGGAAGCCGACTAACAAGTACAATGATCCAGCTCTGTGTGCAGGGCAGGTTGGCGTATAAAGAAGCTTGATTGGCAACAGGTAACAGGTGTGTCTAGTGTGCCAATCAGAGACAGGTGAGAGAGGTAACGCTCAGGGCAGAGGTTCAGTGAAAGGAAACAAACCAAAATAAGAGCGCTGTACAGGAAAAAGCACAGAAAACAGGAAAACACAAACATTACCAAACTGTCAGTAGCAGTCCTGACACTAAGATTCCAATACCGAATGAACATTCCTGTATAATTGCGTCATTACACAAAAATGGTTTTAGACATGGCACAATGAGAAACCTCATCTACAGAATCTTTTTGTTGTCTAAAATAATTTCTGTGAAGGGCTCCAAAGACCTATTAGCCAGAGTCACAAGCACATAGGTACCGTAATTATCCCCGCCTTTACTTTGAAAATAAAAACTTCACGTGTCAGATATTAAAAAAAACACCTGTTTTGGTCTGTTTTTCCGTTTCTGTTTACTTGGGATACTACATTTTGTTAAATGATGTATAAAATGAAATTCTAACTATTTTCTTAGATGTAGTTATTGTTCTTCCAAAACAAAAAAGAAAAATGCTTAATTTTTTTATTAAGTTTTTTGTATTATAAAATGAATTTTTTTTGTTTTGTTTTCCAAATTCCATTCATCCATCATCCATACATCCATCATCCATACATACTTATGCTTATCCGAAGTCGATTCACGGGGGCAGCAGCCTAAGCAGAGAAGCCCAGACGTCCCTCTCCCCAGCTATTCCCATCCAGCTCTTCCTGGGGATCCCAAGGTGTCCCCGGGCCAATGTGTCCTAGGTCTTCCCCTTGGCCTCCTACTGGTCGGACATGCTCTTCGCGGGCAATTCTGACCAGATGCCTGAACCACCTTATCTGACTTCTCTCGATGTGAAAGAGCAGCGGCTTTATTCTGAGCTCCTTACGAACGCGTTCCACTCCATCTCTAAGGGTCCTGCCACCCGAAGGAGGAAATTTATTTCGGCGGTTTGTACCTGGGATCTTGTCCTTTCTGTCATAACCCAAACGCTCATGACCATAGGTGAGGATAGGGACGTAAATCGACCGGTAAATCGGCTCAGGTTCTTTCACCACGATGGACCGATGCAGGGTCCGCATCACTGCAGACGCCGCACCGTTCCGCCTGTCGACCTTATGATCCACTATTCCCTTACTTGTGAACAAGACTCCGAGGTACTTGAGCTCCTCCACCTGGGGCAGGATCTTGGCCCTTTTCCGGGCGAGAACCATGGACTCAGACTTGGAAGTGCTGATTTTCATCCGTCCAGGGAATGCGGAAGATGAAGCCAGCGGACCACATCTTCCGCAAAAAGCAGAGACCTAATCCTGCAGCTACCAAACCGAATCCCGTTAATGCCCTGACTGTGCATAGAAATTCTGTCCGCAAAAGTTGTAAACTAAATCAGTAACAAAGGGTAGCCCTGGCGGAGTCGATTCCTCACTGGAAACGGGTCCGACTTACTGCTGGCAATGCAGGTCATACAGGGAGCGGAATGCCACAATCAGAGACACGGTCGAATGCCTTCTCCAAGTCCACAAAACACATGTGGACTGATTGGGCAAACTTCCATGAACTCTCAAGGATCCTGCCGAGAGTATAGAGCTGGTCTGCAGTTCCACGACAAGGACAAAAACCACACTGATCCTCCTAAATTCGAGGTTCAACAAGCCATCAAGCCAATTCTGCTCATTAAAAGAACATTAAACGACTGAAACATACACTGACCCTAATCGTTTTGTTTTGTTTTTCAGTTTGCACGGATTGAAAGAAAACTGATCCTGACCATATAGCAAGAACGAATAAAGTGATTTATTGACGCAGATTATCACCAGGCTTTTGTGGGCCACTTTAAATGAAGTGGCGGGCCATATTTTGCCCCCGTGCCTTGTGTTTGACACCAGTGAATGAAGGTTTATGGTTACATAGAACACTTCAAACATTGATAACAATTAAAAAAAATCACAAGTTGATTCAATGTTATTAAAAAAAAAAAAGCCTCGAAACAAAAAATAACTGTGGAAGTAAGAGGACTCACAGACTGTCAAAGTTAGTACTACTACAGTATAGTTGAAATGTAGCGCCGATATCGTTTGACTGCAGTTACTTTGATTTGTTTATGTATAAATGTTAGCTATGAGGCGCCTTCTTATCTTTCAAATGTTTACAAAGACACCATCCAAATATTGCGTGTGAGCCGCCCGCTAACCTTTAGCTTTCCTTTCATCCCGCCACGGCTGTCCCAAACTGGAGCGTATGAAAGATTAAAAGTCGCAGTCAGCAGGAATGCAGCATGCACAGAAGGAGGAAGAGGATGAGGAGGAAGAGAAGGAGCAGGTTCATCACCTCAACTACTTGTGGAGTGAAGCACTGAGAAAATGATGCTGCTTCTACACAGCTGTAAATTCCAAGCATGGTTCCAACTGCAAAGTTGGTGCTCAAAAGTCTGATCTTGAGATTTTGGCGCACATTTTGACAACGCCTACATGATTATGACTGGTAATGACAAAACATTGTGTTTTATAATCTGATTTATGGCCATTTATTGTGTGAATGCTGGAAAGTATTTTAATTCTTATTCCATCCTATTCAAGCCATTCTACCTTCCAAATGTTTAGCTCATTCATGACATGCGTGCTACCATTAACCGTTAGCCTGCCACCCTTAGCATGTAAGCATGCTAATATTAGCGTACCAGCTATTTTGGCAAATTTTGCAGGTATACCTCAGAGTCATATATTTTTGTACGCGACGCATGCTTTATGTTAGCATGCTAACATTACCATGTTGAGCTCATTTTGCAAGTATAAACATAAGTCATGCTTTGTGTTACCTGACACTATCTGGCTACCAAAATTGCATTTTTCCTAGCTATTATTGTGTCTTTGCACTTTGAAGGAAACGGCACAAGCTAAAGTGTTGTTTCGCTTCACAGAAAACAGGCAGGTTGTGTGTTTTAGTGTGTTTTAGTGTGTGTGTGTGAGAGACAAGTGGCAAGTCAGACGCAAAGTAAAGTCCCGTCTGTTGGGAAACTATTTATGACCCCCGGGCAGCAGCGTAGAAATATGTCAAGAGGACTGACAGTAAATAGAAACTGATAGAGCAATGACCGTGCACACACACACACACACACACACACACACACACACACACACACACGCACACACACACACACACACACACACACACACACACACATGCAGGTCAATGCGCATCCAAGCTGTCACAGGGACTGAAGCGCTCCTAATCTATATGTTATGTCCATCAAGCTACCTGACAGGTGCCTCCATGTTGTTTCTAGCTGAAGCATGTTGTTATTCATGTTGTTGTAGGTAGAAATGAAGTAAATATGGCGAGAGGGGACACCATTTCAGCTCATTAATAAAACATTAGAGATGCTGTCAGAGTATATTTGTGTTATTCAGCTGAATAATACCTAATTACTGGACTTCAGGCAAAGTCAATTTGGCTCTAACAGCGTGCGAAGACTGTCCTTCGTGTGTAAAAGATACTTTTTTAAATGAGTAAAAGAGTTTTGGCTTTATACTATTTTTGGACTACATGTCACTTATTAGCACACACAGCCTGCCAAATATCACACTCTACGCTATTTTTTGTGTCTTTACTGTTGGACAGAGCGCCTTTTAAGCGCCAAACAATCTTTCAGTCAATGTTCATGCAGTCATTGGCCGATCTACTGTACATGTTCATCTTTAGCAGGAATTAGCAAGGATCACTTTAGTTCAGTGGTTCTTAACCTTGTTGGAGGTACCGAACCCCACCAGTTTCATATGCGCATTCACCGAAACCTTCTTTAGTGAAAAATAAACGGGTTTTTTCAAATTCTAGACAAAGTTATATGTTTTTGGCAACACTTTAGTATGGGGAACATAGACTTAATTTAGAGTTATTTGGACACTAGGGGAACATATTCTAAGTAACAAAGACTTAATTTAGAGTTATTTGGTTAGGGTTAGAGGGTTGGGTCAGGGTTAGATGATTAGGGTTATAATAAGGCCATGCCGAATAAGGCATTAATAAGTACTTAATAATGACTAGTTAAGAGCCAATATGTTACTAATTTGCATGTTAATAAGCAACTAATTAATGGTGACTATGTTCCCCATACTAAAGTGTTACCATGTTTTATTACTGGTGCACAAAATTAACCGTGCATGAACATCACCTTGTTCAAACAACAAAACCAACACATTGCATAAACTCACAACAAATTACACACCTGCAAATCAGTGTGACTTCTGCTGTTGCCGTATCCGTAATACGCCGATAGGGAGACGTTTTTATTTACATGATGAGTCGGGTGTGTCTTGACCTCCGCCGAACCCCTGAGCCCGACTCACCGAACCCCTAGGGTTCGATCGAACCCAGGTTAAGAACCACTGCTCTAGTTTGTGTGTTTACTGTAGCATGTAGCACCCGTTGAGTAAACGATTGTTGTTCTTTAATCTCCAAACTTGCTTTAAGTCACGTTAATGCAGTCATTGGGCAGTCTATATAATTAATTAGCATGCAGTAGCAAGTATTACTCGATAAAATGTTTTTTTGTGTGTGTTGTTTACTGTTGTACATACTGTAGCGCCCGGTGAGTACAAAACCCAAAACCAGTGAAGTTGGCAGGTTGTGTAATTCGTAAATAAAAACAGAATACAATGATTTGCAAATCATTTTCAACTTGTATTCAATTGAATAGACTGCAAAGACAAAGTATTTAATGTTCAAACTGAAAAACTTAATTTTTTTTTTGCAAATAATCATTAACTTAGAATTTAATGGCAGCAACACATTGCAAAAAGTTGGCACAGGGGCATTTTTACCACTCTGTTACATGGCCTTTCCTTTTAACAACACTCAGTAAACATTTGGGAACTGAGGAGACCAATTTTTGAAGCTTTTCAGCTGGAATTCTTTCCCATTCTAGCTTGATGTACAGCTTAAGTTGTTCAACAGTCCAGGGTCTCCGTTGGGGTATTTTAGGCTTCATATTGTGCCACACATCTTCAATTTGAGACGTGTCTGGACTACAGGCAGGTCAGTCTAGTACCCGCACACTTTTACTATGAAGCCACGCTGTTGTAACACGTGACTTGGCATTGTCTTGCTGAAATAAGCAGGGGCGTCCATGAACAACGTTGCTTTAATGGCAACATATGTTGCTCCAATCCTGTATGTACCTTTCAGCATTAATGGTGCCTTCACAGATGTGTAAGTTACCCATGCCTTGGGCACTAATACACCCCCATACCATCACAGATGCTGGCTTTTGAACTTTGCGCCTATAACAAACGGATAGTTCTTTTCTTCTTTGTTCCGGAGGACACAACATCCACAGTTTACAAAAACAATTTGAAATGTGGACTCGTCAGAACAATTTTTTGAAACATGTTGTAGGCATCAAATTCCATATATACGATTGGTACCTAACAGAACTACACCTAGGATTGGTTATTTGTATAATAAGATCATTCTCAGACCCTTGCAGTCTACATATATACTTAAACATCAGTTTTCTCAGGGTGGCGTGGAAGGTGTTTATCCGCAAGTCACAAAAAAGCTTACTGGCACTACTACCCCTGGGCTTTCCGAGCAGGATTTTGAGACAGTCATTAAATGCAACCTGGAGTTTGCGCAAGCTCTCTTTTTTTAACCTCACCCAGAGGAGTTCTGTGTACATGGGGGTGCAGTAAGCTCTAAACAAGTACACCTTCACTTCATCAGAACAGTAATGACATTTTCTCACCAGGATATTGGCTTGTACATACAGCATTCTTCTCTGTCAAAGCATGTCAGCATCATCCTCCATCTTGTCATTGATGATGTGGCCTAAGTATTTGATATTCTTACACACAGACAGGGTTTGACCAGACAAGTAAAAACCTGGGAAATTAAGATGTTGATCCTCCTTGGTCCTACATATCAGGGAGATATGTAGGATATGCTTGGATTTGTGCATGCGCACACTTTAATACATCTGATTTTTATTTTTGCGTACATTGTTTTCTGTATTTGAACATACTTCTATTTTTAGTAGGTAATCCACGCAAATCTTATTAAAGTAAATTGTAGTTGTTTTAGGCTACAAAGTCACTGTTTGTTGTTCATTGGGCGTCAGTCTTTGGGCTATTCATAAGCAAAAAACACAAAAGTTTGTATGTTTACCGTAGCATATAGCACCTGTAGAATAAATTTTTATTTTAATAGCCAAACAAGCTTTGGGCAGTGTATATGTCAGTCATTAAAGGCCTACTGAAACCCACTACTACCGACCACACAGTCTGATAGTTTATATATCAATGATGAAATCTTAACATTGCAACACATGCCAATACGGCCGGGTTAACTTATAAAGTGCAATTTTAAATTTCCCGACAAACTTCCGGCTGAAAACGTTTCGATATGATGACGTATGCGCGTGACGTCAACGGTTGAAGCGGAAGTATTCGGAGCCCATTGAATCCAATACAAAAAGCTCTGTTTTCATCTCAAAATTCCACAGTATTCTGGACATCTGTGTTGGTGAATCTTTTGCAATTTGTTTAATGAACAATGGAGACTGCAAAGAAGAAAGTTGTAGGTGGGATCGGTGTATTAGCGGCGGACTACAGCAACACAACCAGGAAGACTTTGAGGATAGCAGACGCGCTAGCCGAACAACCTCACCTTGACTTCCTCCGTCTCCGGGCCGCCAACCGCATCGGTGATCGGGTGTAGTCCTTCTTCGTAACGTCGTTCTCTGGAACGCAGGTAGGCACGGGTCGTGATGAGCAGATGAGAGCTGGCGTAGGTGCAGAGCTAATGTTTTTAGCATAGCTCTGTCGAGGTTCCGTAGCTAAGTTAGCTTCAATGGCGTCGTTAGCAACAGCATTGCTAGGCTTAGCCAAGCTGGAAAGCATTAACCGTGTAGTTACATGTCCAGAGTTTGATAGTATTGTTGATCTTCTGTCTATCCTTCCAGTCAGTGACTTATTTGTTTTGTTTCTATATGCAGTAAAGCCCGATGCTATCACGTTAGCTCAGTAGCTAAAGAGCTTCGCCGATGTATTGTCGTGGAGATAAAAGTCACTGTGAATGTCCATTTCGCGTTCTCGACTCTCATTTTCAAGAGGATATAGTATCCGAGGTGGTTTAAAATACAAATCCGTGATCCACAATAGAAAAAGGAGATAGTGTGGAATCCAATGAGCCCTTGTACCTAAGTTACGGTCAGAGCGAAAAAAGATACGTTCTGCACTGCACGCTAGTCCTTCACTCTAACGTTCCTCATCCACAAATCTTTCATCCTCGCTCAAATTAATGGGGTAATCGTTGCTTTCTCGGTCCGAATCGCTCTCGCTGCTGGTGTAAACAATGTGCAGATGTGAGCAGCCCTTCCTCCGGTGTCGTCACACTACTTCCGGTAGGGGCAAGGCTTTTTTTTTATCAGAGACCAAAAGTTGCGAACTTTATCGTCGTTGTTCTATACTAAATCCTTTCAGCAAAGATATGGCAATATCGCAAAATGATCAAGTATGACACATAGAATGGATCTGCTATCCCCGTTTAAATAAAAAAAATTCACTTCAGTAGGCCTTTAAAGGCCTACTGAAATGAAATAAAAAATTAAAAAATATTTGCGCTAGTATTTTCGTGTTTACCACAAATGAGCGTATTTCAATTAAGGGATGGTTATTCCACCAGGGTTCTTTGACGTTTGCTATCAGACATATTGAACAGCCATCATGGCGCCGTGGCAGGAGAGCATGCTGAGAGAGCCGTTTGGATTGCGGCCCAGACAGATGAAGCCCGACGCCAGGCAAGAGCGATAACGTAGCCCAGAGGACCGAGCAGGCAAAACACAAACACTGCAGGGAGGGGACCACTTGTGTCAATCCTGCTGCCAATGTCAATGACCCAAGACAAGAAAGCCAGTCATGCAGGGCGTTAAAAACTATTATAGCATGTTTGGAGATCTTCACATGCTTGAGAAATGAGAACAATCCTCCACGGAGAGCCCTCTAGCTAGCATGTCGTTAAGACTTGTTGAGCTAATTCCTCTCCAATTAGGCTGAATGTGAGATGAGGACCAGTGAAGGAGCCAGCAGAGGAAGATGAGGCCACTCTGCACCCCAACCTCCCTAGCAAAGCTCACTTCACACACCTCTCCAAGCATCCGCACTAATATTGTTAACCAATATAATAGCGCCATTAGCATAAGCACTAATGTGACAGCCATTAGATAAGAATATGATGCCCTAGAACAGTGGTTCTCAAATGGGGGTACGCGTACCCCTGGGGGTACTTAAAGGTATGCCAAGGGGTACGTGAGATTTTTTTTAAATATTCTAAAAATAACAACAATTCAAAAATCCTTTATAAATAGATTTATTGAATAATACTTCAACAAAATATGAATGTAAGTTCATAAACTGAACATCAAATCAAGTAGGCAAAGCCATTCATTACCATAAACCCAGAGTTTCCCCCATGCCATGATGGTTTGGCCCTCACTAAAATGTCTGTCAAAAAGAACTGTGAAAAGAAATGCAACAATGCAATATTCAATGTTGACAGCTAGATTTTTTGTGGACATGTTCCATAAATATTGATGTTAAAGATTTCTTTTTTTGTGAAGAAATGTTTAGAATTAAGTTCATGAATCCAGATGGATCTCTATTACAATCCCCAAAGAGGGCACTTTAAGTTGATGATTACTTCTATGTGTAGAAATCTATATTTATAATTGAATCATTTGTTTATTTTTCAACAAGTTTTTAGTTATTTTTATATATTTTTTTCCAAATATTTCAAGAAAGACCACTACAAATTAGCAATATTTTGCACTGTTATACAATTTAATAAATCAGAAACTGATGACATAGTACTGTATTTTACTTCTTTATCTCTTTTTTTCAACCAAAAATGCTTTGGTCTGATTAGGGGGTACTTGAATTAAAAAAATGTTCACTGGGGGTACATCACTGAAAAAAGGTTGAGAACCACTGCCCTAGAACGTCTTGTGCTTATCCTTTGCTTCAATTTTTACCAACATTTAAATTACAGCTCATCTAGGCTCAATCACAAGAAATCGCCCATGCTTTTTGTTTTCAAGATGCTACTGTGTGGTTGCAATAGCATTCAGTAAGAATATGAAATTAGATGTTGTATATTTACGTACAAAGGTTGTATTTTGTTGTATCTCTGAAGAAGTGTTCATATTTTCAAGTTTAAGCTTAGGCAAGCTAGGTTTAGGTCCCTTCTACACTATCCAGGGTAAATCCCACCTAACCTTATCATTGTCCACACACACACAATGGTCGTTTAAGACCCTCTCTCCGTCCTCCGTCCGCCAGCGCAACGCGACCTAGTACTCATGCACGGAAAATGCGCACGTCATAGTCACCTCCAGTGTTGCTTTGTGTGCAAGTTCTTAAATTAAATTGAACTTATCTAAACAATATCCAGTGTTGTGGTATTTCAATTAACTGGAATCCAGTGTGCTGTGGGGCCCTATTGTAGTGAATCACACCTGAGCCCTCATAAATTAATCAAATCTTTATTAGACACGTAAACAATGTGATAAAGAACATTTTACATTAATCAAACTAGGGATCTAGATATCTGGTCAGGACACTCCTCACTCTTTTGCCTTCACCTTCATTGTCCATTTGGTTTCGGTGACTTTATATACTCTGGACCTAGACGTTGAGTCCGTGACATAAATGGCGAACAATAACTGATACAGTCTGCTTTGCCAGTCCAAATGCATTCTATGTTTTCCGTAGTCTTCACTCGACGGCCAGGTAATACAAAGCACACGCTACCTTTTTTATCACATCCACGGGAGCCCGCATTCTCGTTGTCTCCCCTTCGACAAATGGACAAAGTTTTTCGGTAAGTAGAATCACAGCTGACCCAGACATTCAAAAGTTCTCTTGCCGTCTGAGATGTGTTGTATCCGAAATAGCTGCAATCGCGCGTTTCCTTCACTTAAGGTATTCATGTGTGATTTCCACAAGCGTCCGTACATTTAGAAGAAGGAGAAACACGGGCATGTCTGGATGACTCGCCTCCATATTTCCAGTGGTTAGCTCCATTTGTTATGAAGCTGGCTTTGGCGCGTTCTTTCTGACATCACTTCCTGTGTGGGGCGCGGTCTTTCTGACTTCACTTCCTCTCCGAACTCCGTTTGTAAACGATCAATGAACGATCAAAGCTAAGTGCCGGAGATTTAAGAAATACACGACGCACTTACCCGTGTAAAAAATTATCCAAGGAGGGTTACCTTAAACAATGTTTTAGTGTGGCTGACACGATGCTGAGGCTAAATAATTATTCGTTTAAGGGGTTATCCGGCTTAGTGTAGACATAGCCTAAGTCACATAAATTCACGTTGGCTCGCATGCCAACTACAGTAGCATGCGCACATTAAAAGAGAGTGGAGTCACAGGAAGTCAGCCATGTTGTTTTGTTTTTTTTAGATTCCAAAGGGGAATGGTGCTAGCCTTTAGTGATTTTTTTTGTAATAGTTTATGTAGTGTACTAGTTACCATACAGTAAAACATATGAATAAAATAGTTCTTACATTTTACTACAAAGGTAAAAAAAATTCCTCTCAGTCATAACATCGAAGTTTCCATTTTCAGCCTAGTCATTGCTCGTCCCCAAAACATTCATATTATGGTAATTGGAGACTGTAAATTGTTCATAAGTGTGAATGTGAGTGTGCAAAGTGAGCCGGGATCAGTTTGCAGCAAGTATATTCTTATGTTTAAACTCAGCAAGTTGGGTTTGGTGGCCATTCCTCATCATTAATTAATGTTAGCTCGCTTGCTAACTAACGTACCTAAATGCACACATTTAAGGAAGTCTAGTCAGAGGAAGTCTGACATTGTCTTGTTGTTGTTGTTATTATTAATGCTATAGTGCGCTAGATTTAGCATACATAATAAAATAATATGAGTTATGATTTGAGTTTATTTCGAATCTGCATACAATCACAACATGATTTGTCACATATTCCAGTTTCTCTTTTCAAAAAGGAGTAGTAGGAGTTCTACTGCTCCTACTACTAAATTATAATTAAAAAATGGAGTAAATCTGAATCAATTTAATTTTAAAAAGATGAGGACAAAAAAAGGATGTACTTGAGAAATTAGGTTCTTATTTTGAATTTCCATCCATCCATCCATCTTCTTCCGCTTATCCGAGGTCGGGTCGCGGGGGCAGCAGCCTAAGCAGGGAAGCCCAGATTTTCCTCTCCCCAGCCACTTCGTCCAGCTCCTCCCGGGGGATCCCGAGGCGTTCCCAGGCCAGCCGGGAGACATAGTCTTCCCAACGTGTCCTGGGTCTTCCCCGTGGCCTCCTACCGGTTGGACGTGCCCTAAACACCTCCCGAGGGAGGCGTTCGGATGGCATCCTGACCAGATGCCCGAACCACCTCATCTGGCTCCTCTCGATGTGGAGGAGCAGCGGCTTTACTTTGAGCTCCCCCCGGATGGCAGAGCTTCTCACCCTATCTCTAAGGGAGAGCCCCGCCACCCGGCGGAGGAAACTCATTTCGGCCGCCTGTACCCGTGATCTTGTCCTTTCGGTCATGACCCAAAGCTCATGACCATAGGTGAGGATGGGAACGTAGATCGACCGGTAAATTGAGAGCTTTGCCTTCCGGCTCAGCTCCTTCTTCACCACAACGGACCTATACAGCGTCCGCATTACTGAAGACGCCGCACCGATTCGCCTGTCGATCTCACGATCCACTTTTCCCTCACTCGTGAATTGAATTGAATTTCAAGTTTGAATTTAAAACGCATGTAAGCTCGGTTTTGTAGTCATCAGAAGCTCACGTTAGCTAAAAGTCTCATTAGCTTACTCATATTAGGCTAAGACTGGGTATGTGTAACCTAAACATCAGCTTTAGTTTTTACTAAATAACTAACACTGATAAATGCTGTCAGCTGCTAGCTTTGCCGTCTATTAGCTAATGGGAAATATGCTTTTTATTGTACAAAATATTTTTTTGTCCATACGTTTAGTTGTATAATCTGTTATGTTAATTGGCATTGTAACAATGTTGCTGTAACAATTAAACATAGGCAAGAAGCAGCTCATTGATGCCAAAAGCAGCTTGTTAATAACTCTTTGTAATTATAAATACTGAAGCTGTTGGACCAAACACAAGAATGTCCCTCTCCTCCTACTGCTTCCAACACGACTCGTTAAAATGTCAACTTAACACCGAGGACGTCGGGCTCACCTTCTTTTGTCCAAACATGGTCAAGCGGCGTACACTTGATAAACATCTCTGCTCGGCGGACACAATGTAACCAAAAGCCGTCTTCTGGTTGGTGGCCCATCTGTTGTCGGGCGTAAAACTCACAGCCGGGGATGCTTTATCGCTGACTAAACACTTCTAAAAGACCTGGCAAGTCAAAGCCGATATGTAAAATCTCCTTTTTGACACAGTCTACGACCATATATGTTCATTTCTGACCTACAATGCATGCAAACTGTCACAAAATAGCAGAATAATTATCAGAACCAGCTCAATTTTGAAGCTCTCAACAATGTTTTTGACCAGGAAACCATTAAAACTGCAAGAACATTATTTTTTATCAAGTGGCACTTTTAAAGCCAGGCTGCAGGCCGATTTTATCCCGGCTTGTTATTTTTTATATAATATAACACATTTCCCTGCATGTGGATGACCAATAACAATGCACACACACACACTTACACACACGAACACACCATCACAGTAAACGTGAAACTGTTAGGCTCTGTCGCCGAGGCAACCAGCTTGTTGCCAGGTAGCGCCTAAGAAAGAGAGAGACAAGAAAGAAGAAAAAGAAGATGGTGAGATAGAAAAGATAAAATTAGACTCATGTGACAGACACTTTTTATTCTGTTTATTTCAGAAGATGACAGGCGCTTTCAACAGCTTTAACTCCATGCTGGAATACATGCCTTTTGTTTTTAACATCAACTCACTGCGTAAATGTATTTTACAATAAACAGACAAAATGTGTCATTTTTAAAATTCTACATTCTTTTGTTGAATCCCAAAAAAAATAACAAATTAAGATTACTTTCTTACTGAACAATTTACATGTGATTTTTTTTAGTATTGAATTTAAAGGAAAAAGTCCTAACTTCTAAGCAGTAATTTTGTTACAGAGCAGGATGGCGGCAGTTAGCGTGACCCCAAGATGCAGAGACTACAGGCAATGTGCAAGTAAGATGGTCCTTTTATTAGGGCAAAACAAAGATCAGCGTGGATGACCTAATTATAGTTACTAGTAACGAGTATATATATACATGTACATATATGTATGTATATACATATATACTGTACATCAGGGGCCAACCATACATACATATATATATATACATATATATATATATATATATATATATATGTGTATATATATATATATATATATATATATATATATATATATATATATATATATATATATATATATATATATATATATATATATATATATATATATATATATATATATGTGTGTATATATATATATATATATATATATATATATATATATATATATATATATATATGTATATCAGGGGGATGACCAGTGTTCGGCAAATTACTTTTAAAAAGTAATATACTGTATATGTATATATATATATATATATATATATATATATATATATATATATATATATATATATATATATATATATATATATATATATATATATATATATATATATATGTATGTATGTATGTATGTATGTATGTATGTATATGTATGTATATATGTATATACTGTATATGTATATATGTATATACGTATATATATATATATATACACATATATATATGTATATATATATACATATATATATGTATATATATATATATACATATATATATATATATATATATATATATATATATATATATATATATATATATATATATATATATTATATGTATGTATAGGCCTACTATATTATACTATATTGCCAAAAGTATTTGGCCACCTGCCTTTACTCACGTATGAACTTGAACTGCCATCCCATGGAATTGTCCAAAATCTTTTGGTATCCTGGAGCATTCAAAGTTCCTTTCACTGGAACTAAGGGGCAAAGCCCAACTCCTGAAAAACCAACCCCACACCATAATTCCTCCTCCACCAAATTTCCCACTCGGCACAATGCAGTCCGAAATGTAGCGTTCTCCTGGCAATCTCCAAACCCAGACTTGTCCATCAGATTTCCAGATGGAAAAGCGTAATTCATCAGTCCAGAGAAGGCGTCTCCACTGCTCTAGAGTCCAGTGGCAACGTGCTTTACACCACTGCATCCCACGCTTTGCATTGGACTTTGTGATGTATGGCTTAGATGCTGCTGCTCGGCCATTCCATGAAGCTCTCTGCGTACTGTACGTGGGCTAATTGGAAGATCACATGACGTTTGGAGCTCTGTAGCAACTGACTGTGCAGAAAGTCTTTGCACTATGCGCTTCAGCATTCGCTGACCACTCTCTGTCAGTTTACGTGGCCTACCACTTGGTGGCTGACTTGCTGTTGTTCCCAAACTCTTCACTTTTCTTATAATAAAGTTGACTTTGGAATATTTAGAAGTGAGGAAATTTCACGAATGGATTTGTTGCACAGGTGGCATCCTATGACAGTTCCACGCTGGAAATCACTGAGAGCGGCCCATTCTTTCACAAATGTTTGTAGAAACAGTCTCCATGCCTATGTGTTTGATTTTATACACCGGGCCAAGTGATTAGGACACCTGATTGTCATCATTTGGATGGGTGGCCAAATACTTTTGGCAATATAGTGTATGTATATATAAAAATATATATGTATGTATATATGTATGTATGAATATATATATGTATATAGATGCATATATGTATATATGTACATATATGCGCATATGTGTATGTATGTATGTGGAAATATATGTATATACCTATATATGTATACACATATATAGGTATATACAGTATATGTGTGTGTGTATATATATATATATATATATATATATATATATTGATATATTGATATATTGATATAATGTGATGTTGGTGCTGTCTAACTGAACATTTTATGGACCTTGTTGTACAGTATATACCATCAACATGCCGGGGACTCTAGATGGAAATTAGCCTTGGCTACAATCTTGCACATTTACATTTTATATATTAATTTATGTTCATCCTCCCATGTATAAAAGATGTAACAAATATAACAAATGCCTACTTCATATCAGCAGTTTTATGATTAATCTATGAACAAACTTATTGTCTCGTGGGACAGGCAAAAGTTAAGTTGGAGTAAATGCGGTCGTTTATAAATTATATCATGTTTATGTGCGGCCCGGTCTACGTGTTTCAACGTTACTAAATGTGACTCGTTACATGGAAGATTCTAGAATGGGTCGTGGACGCATTCCACGCTTGTTCTCCCACGTGCACAAGGTTACGTCACCACGAGTGGGCCAATCTGCTCCACCTCCGCAATATCCTACAATTATATAAAATAATCATAATAGAAATAATAATGTAACGCTGCATCATCATCATTGCCAGCCGCCCCCATTTTGGAAATAAGTGCTCCAGCGGAGGCACCGAGGCCGAGCAAGGATGTTTTCTACCATCATTCTCTCCATAATCCTGAATCTCACGGCCACTGAGCTTCCCAATCATGACACGGCAGATTGTGACTTTCTAATATGACACAGAGTGTTTACACTGTAGATGGTCTGTGTGTGTGTGTGTGCACGCGTGTATGTGTGTGTGTGTGTGCACACGTGTGTGTGTGTTGAATTAAAGATTGCATTCTAATTAGATCAGGGAAGCAGAGAGAGAGAGAGAGAGAGAAGAGATAAGACACAAATAGAGGAAAAGGACAAGCTGGCCTGTTAGCAGAAAATACATGCAGTAATAATAATAACTTGCATTGTCTGCCAGGAATCAGCATATTAAAGTCCACGGTGGAATGGGAGCATTTTCAGGATAGAATTCCCAAATACGAAATTTGTGGCCTAAAAAACAACTCCACTGGATATTTTTGGCGTAGTTAAAAAGACGATGGCAGGTGGTATTTGTTCCAAAAGCAGTAAGAAGTAAGAACAGGGAGCCGCTTTTGGCTGCTGGGGATGAATATTTGTCATTATTGTGTACACATTGATACACACATGTTGTAATGTAACAATTAACTGTATTAATGATAAAGCACGGTGAAACAGTATTACTGTTTTAAAAATGTGACTGACAACATCACTCCGACTTACTAACTCAAATGTAGGCCTGCAATTTGAAGCATAACAAGAGACCACTCGTTGGGATAATAATGTATAGCGTCCAGGTGACCAAAATATTACTAACAAATTCTCTAATGTATTTTTTGCACCTAAAAATGAATCTGGCCGTCGTTTCTCATAATGGCAATTTGTTTTTGAGTAACTGCACTTAGAATGCCTCCATTCCATCACCATAGCCTCCCTCTTGGTGTGATGTTATCTACAGAGCTGGAAACCATTTCCCTGCATAAACTGTGTGGATAATGGCATGTAAAACTATTATTTTCATCAATTACTTGCATGCTTTTGTTAACCTGACTCTCGTCAGATCCTTGTAGTTGGCTGAGCTCCACACAAGGATCTGGGACTTCTTAATAGGAGATGTATTTCAGAAGGCGGGACCTTGTAAAAAAAATCATTGTATGTGATTGGATAAACCACTTGTCCGTTATCTTGAATGACGTGCTACTTCAACCACTCACATCCAAATCAACCCGTGACGCTGATGAGAGCGACGCTGGAAAATCCAAAACAGAACAGCCAACATATTGGATAACGACAGAGCAAAAAGTTAGAGAACTTTTACTGAAACAGCGTAGCATGTCAGTAGACGATCGATGTCGTTTGTGCAAAGAAAATATGCACGACTCCTCGCTGCATGCCGCCATTGTTGTTTGAATCAAACAGTCGCTTCGGCGCTACGTCACATCTATGAAATCCCGCCCGGCTATCCTGATTTGTTCATTATTTTTTGCAATGTTGAAGGAGTTTGCAATGCCCTTGAGCTCAGATCCTTGTGTGGAGCTCAGTGAACTACAAGGATCTGGTTAGAGTCAGGTTATGCTTTTGGGGCCCTGTTCCAAAAAATCACCTATCAATCCCTCTCAATCCTTACTATGACGTCACATACTTCACTTTATTGCCATATAAGGCACGCAAGGGTCTTTCGAGATGACCACTGTCTGGTGTGAGCTCAATATGAAGAAAAAACAACCGGCAGGAACTTTTTAAATTTCAAAACAGACTCCCTCCCTCCAAACACCGGCCATCAAAAGTGTAAAGACCGTCCAGACAGTTCCTTTCTTCACACTTAAAGTGCTGCTCATTTCTGCTTGCGTCAACAAAATAAGTGTCTCAGTAAACCAGCGCATACAAGCCATAGAGTTAAAGGGTATAACAATTAGTATGGAAGCTGGACAGTGGACAAATAGAAGCTAAAAACCAACCACTTGTATAAGACGTCAGAGAGAGGAACACTTTTTCCCTCCACAATGTAAATTCAAAGTTCTGGAACTTTATAGCAACAACTCTGTAGAATTTGCACCTGGCTTGCTGACAATAAACTATCCATACACTTTGGTAAAACGGAATCCATCCTATTTGGGTCCCAAATCAACTTTAAGAAAGTCAGTGACTTCACTATTAAAGTGGGTGACATTGTTATCACCAGGAAAGATGAGGTCACCTACCTAGGTTCCATTCTAGAGGCTAATCTTTCCTGTGATAAAATGGCAACCAAGGTAATCAAAACGGTCAACCAACAAACGAGATTTCTCTACAGAATGTCTCTGGTCAACAAAAGCACCATGAAAATTCTAGCGGGAACTCTCATTCAACCCTTTTTCGATTACGCATGCACCTCCTGGTACCCCAGCACCTCCAAAAACCTCAAATCTAGACTCCAAACAACCCAGAACAAGCTAGTCAGATTACTTCTAGACCTCCATCCCAGATCACACCTCACTCCTACCCACTTCTCCAAAGTGGGCTGGCTCAGGGTGGAGGACAGAGTAAAACAACTTGCACTGAGCCTAGTCTATAAAATCCGCTACAGAGTAAAACAACTTGCACTGAGCCTAGTCTATAAAATCCGCTACACCTCCCTGATAACGAAGTACATGTCAAACTACTTCCATAACTTAGATGACCGCCATAACCACAACACCAGAGGGAGCTCCGCAAATCACGTTAAACACAGATTCCGATCTAACAAAGGTCTTAACTCATTCTCCTTCTATGCCACATCAATATGGAATGCACTCCCAACATGTGTAAAAGAAAGTGCATCTCTATCCTCCTTCAAAACCGCACTAAAAGAACACCTACAGGCAACTTCAACCCTAGACTAACACACCTCCCCCCACCACATCCCACCTACCCGGATTGTAAATAATCAAATGTTAATAATAAAATGTTTATACTTGTTCCTATGCTTTCTGAACTCACTATGTTCTCTGCTCGCTGTACATATCCTACCAAGTCAGACCTACACTGTTTCAATGTCCATTTCTCAGATGATGCAATTGTTGATGACTGAAGTGCTGATATCAACCAAACCTATATTTCAGAAAAGGTGTTACAGATTACAGATGTGTGCTGTTGGTTCAACTACATCGCACACAGGTTGCAGAGCACACTACATGAATGTGGAGGGCACAGTAGTACAACGTATTTAAATAAGGCGGTCTGCACCACTTTTCAATTGCACACGCAGTCTTAGTAGATCACGTGCTTCACTCCCACTAATATTACACACAATTTTATAGTTTGCACAAGCTGTTTAGTGCTTGGTAATTGGATCTTAGTAGATCAGGCCCATACCACGCAATATGAAATTGCCTCCAGTCTTCTGTAGCTGACGTCAGCAGGCTGATGTATGCCTGCCCACATTTTGAAACAAAAAGTGGGCGTTCCAAATTGTATCTAATCTATTTTGGGGAAATTTTACCCGTGGAAATAATTGTTAGTAACAGAACTGTTAAATAAATGTTGTCAGCATTAGAGGGGACTTTTAAGCATCTGTCATCATGTGGTGAACATGATTGGTGTTTTTGTGGGTGGTGGCTTAGCTGCACCCCTCATGTAGCCACCATGTCAGCATGAATGCTCTGTGTGTGACTGGGTGAATGTGATGTATAATGTAAATTGCTCCGGGTATCATTCCAGGTAGCCTATGGTAAAGCGCTATATAAATATGGACCATTTTTACTATAAATAAAGACCATCTATCAATCAATCAATCAATGTTTATTTATATAGCCCTAAATCACAAGTGTCTCAAAGGGCTGTACAAGCCACAACGACATCCTCGGTACAGAGCCCACATACGGGCAAGGAAAAACTCACCCCAGTGGGACGTCGGTGAATGACTATGAGAAACCTTGGAGAGGACCGCATATGTGGGTAACCCCCCCCCTCTAGGGGGGGGGTTACTTTTTGGGGCTTGTCCCTATTTCTGCAGTTATATGACAACACCACTGTGACAAAATCCATTTTCACAAAATGTCTCTAGTGCTACTTTTTAAAGTCCTGAATGATTTATCTGATAGGAAACCACGCAGGTTGACTTTATTGCATACTAAGTTTCCTTCTTAGTCCGCCTGCGTGCTTTTCAGCCCACTCTGGTTTTATAAAGACACGAAACTTTAGGAAACAGCCTTTAATGCATCAACTGCGTCCTGCCTCCCGCCACATTAAAGTCCCCGTTAATCAGACGAGGTGCGACTGACAGTAAATGCTAATAGCTAGCATGTGGCGCCGTTAGTCTACATTGCAACCATGTGCTGCGAGAATGCATTGAGTGGAATTAAAACACATTAAAACCTACTGATTTAATGTACAGTTGCTCAAACACCTACTGTCATGTTTTCTTTCTGCAGACAAATTTCCAATAGCCATAAGCAGAACAACAACATTTACAAAAAGAAAGGAATTGTATTTGTTGTTGTTTTGTTTTTTTAACTCCCACAACATCCGTTTGCTTTGCTTCTTCTTTGATTTATTTTATGGAGCAAATATATGCACTTCCTGCCTTGTGGGCACTTTAAAGCCTTCTGCACATTTTATTCACAGTAGCCAACGCATTTACAGTGTGTTGGATTTATTTGGGCTGAACAGTGTGTGTGTGCACACGTGTGTGTGTGTGTGTGTGTGTGTGTGTGTGTGTGTGTGTGTGTGTGTGTGTGTGTGTGTGTGTGTGTGTGTGTGTGTGTGTGTGTGTGTGTGTGTGTGTGTGTGTGTGTGTGTGTGTGTGTGTGTGTGTGTGTGTGTGTGTAAATCTCCAACTGGATATACTGGCTTGATTGCAATGTGAAGGTGAGGCGAGCTGGAAGAGTGTGTGTGTGTGTGTGTGTGTGTGTGTGTGTGTGTGTGTGTGTGTGTGTGTGTGTGTGTGTGTGTGTGTGTGTGTGTGTGTGTGTGTGTGTGTGTGTGTGTGTGTGTGTGTGTGTGTGTGTGTGTGTGTGTGTGTGTGTTTGTGTAAATCTCCAACTGGATATACTGGCTTGATTGCAATGTGAAGGTGAGGCGAGCTGGAAGGGTGTGTGTGTGTGTGTGTGTGTGTGTGTGTGTGTGTGTGTGTGTGTGTGTGTGTGTGTGCGTGTGTGTGTGTGTGTGGCTTACAGTAAGTGCTTTGCAACAGGTGTGTGCTGCAGTCAGCACTGTGACAGATTAGCTGCAAGCTACACAACATCACAAAAGAGTAGACCACACAGCCTGTCCTGAAAGCCATATTGTCGTGTTAGACGTCTACTTTGGTGACCGCTGACCTTTTCAAACTTGTCCGTCTTGCCTTCACCTTCGATTAGGACAAACTACATCACCCACAAGGCAAAGTTGCACTCCTCAGAACATGTTTCATGTGATGTGCTGTTGCTTTTCTGACAAATACACTAAATTAAACCTCACAAGTGGGATTGTCTTGAAATTTCTCACACAGCTCTGCAACTCTCAAACTAGGACTTTAGGGTGTTTAGTACAAGGGGTGTCCATTTTTTCACTTCCAATATTGTATTCAATCAGGAATCATACATACTTGCAATATTTAATAAGGTTTAATCAAGTGAAATTAGTCAAACAGAGAACAGCATTTGGCAGCATGGCTCAAGTGGTAGAGTGGTTGGCCTCCAACCTGATGGTTGCGGGTTCGATCTTCAAACCATCCTGTGACCATGTCAAAGTATCCTTGAGCAATATACTGGACCCCAGTTGCTCCTGATGCTGTCATCAGTGATGAATGTGGTAGTAGTGTCAAAGTACCTTAAAGGTAGAAAAGTGCTACACAAGTATAGTCCATTTACCATTTAACAATAGTAGGTATGAAAAACACTAGCCTATTTATTATTAACTGTATAAATGGAATTATGCTGTCTTTAAGTTGAAGTGGAGTGGTAATTGTTGTTGTTTTTTTGTTCACAGTATTTCATGACGCATTAAGTTGAATGATGCGGACACGTTTGTTACTGGATACTTTCTAATATGCTTCTGCCTTTGTATATGTAAGTAATATGCAAATATCATTATTTGATACTTGTTTGTATTGACAAATGCGCTGTTTTAGACTGCAATATTGTTCCATAAAAGACACTTATTATGTATGTCTAGCTTGTGTGCTTGCTCATAGTAGCCGACAGCCTACCATGTTTACCCTTTGTAAATCACTTGACTAAAATAGGAAAAAAAATAACCTTGTGTGCTTAATGGAGGACCTTTGGAGGATAACTGGCTGCCCAGCTTTGCCCAGGTAAACACACTGCAGGACTGTTTGTATCGGACATGATATCATACAGTACATTTTACATGTATGCACATATCATCACAAAAGTATTTTTTCTATGATATTACACAGATATAAAATATCAATATTGGACCGGGACGACCATACTTAGTAGAATCATCAGCTCAAATGTTTTTGCAAGTTGCTGGAAAAAATTTGTTTCCACCTTCTTCCACAATTTTTATGCTGCCCTACAGCACATGTCCTTACATGGGCAATAAGAGGGCGGTTACTCATGCTAATTTGGAGCGCTACCATCTAATGCTCTCAAGGAAAAGCCTATTTCAAGATGTTTTATCTGTTTCCAAGCTTCCCAGCATCCTGCAAAAGTGATGAATAACATTTACAAAAATATACACTACTGTTCAAAAGTTTGGGGTCACATTGAAATGTCCTTATTTTTCAAGGAAAAGCACTGTACTTTTCAATGAAGATTGCTTTAAACTAGTCTTAACTTTAAAGAAATACACTCTATACATTGCTAATGTGGTAAATGACTATTCTAGCTGCAAATGTCTGGTTTTTGGTGCGATATCTACATAGGTGTATAGAGGCCCATTTCCAGCAACTATCACTCCAGTGTTCTAATCAATCAATCAATCAATAAATGTTTATTTATATAGCCCTAAATCACAAGTGTCTCAAAGGGCTGTACAAGCCACAACGACATCCTCGGTACAGAGCCCACATACGGGCAAGGAAAACTCACCCCAGTGGGACGTCAATGTGAATGACTATGAGAAACCTTGGAGAGGACCGCATATGTGGGTAACCCCCCCCCTCTAGGGGAGACCGAAAGCAATGGATGTCGAGTGGGTCTGACATAATATTGTGAAAGTCCAACACATCAGCGAGAGTCCAGTCCATAGTGGGGCCAGCAGGAACCATCCCGAGTGGAGACGAGTCAGCAGCGTAGAGATGTCCCCATCTGATGAACAGGCTAGCGGTCCACCCCGGGTTTGGAGCAGAGTAGAAAAGAAAAGATAAGAAACGGCAGATCAACTGGTCTAAAAAGGGAGTCTATTTAAAGGCTAGAGTATACAAATGAGTTTTAAGATGAGACTTAAATGCTTCTACTGAGGTAGCATCTCTAACTTTTACCGGGAGGGCATTCCATTGTATTGGAGCCCGAATAGAAAACGCTCTATAGCCCGCAGACTTTTTTTGGGCTCTGGGAATCACTAATAAACCGGAGTTCTTTGAACGCAGATTTCTTGCCGGGACATATGGTACAATACAATCGACAAGATAGGCAGGAGCTTGACCGTGTAGTATTTTATACGTAAGTAGTAAAACCTTAAAGTCGCATCTTAGGTGCACAGGAAGCCAGTGCAAGTGAGCCAGTATAGGCGTAATATGATCAAACTTTCTTGTTTTTGTCAAAAGTCTAGCAGCCGCATTTTGTACCATCTGTAATCTTTTAATGCTAGACATAGGGAGGCCCGAAAATAAAACGTTACAGTAATCGAGACGAGATGTAACGAACGCATGGATAATGATCTCAGCATCGCTTGTGGACAAAATGGGACAAATTTTAGCGATATTACGGAGATGAAAGAAGGCCGTTTTAGTAACACTCTTAATGTGCGACTCAAACGAGAGAGTTGGGTCGAAGATAATACCCAGATTCTTTACAGAGTCACCTTGTTTAATTGTTTGGTTGTCAAATGTTAAGGTGGTATTTTTAAATAGATGTCGGTGTTGAGCAGGACCGATAATCAGCATTTCCGTTTTCTTAGCGTTGAGTTGCAAAAAGTTAGCGGACATCCATTGTTTAATTTCATTAAGACACGCCTCCAGCTGACTACAATCCGGCGTGTTGGTCAGCTTTAGGGGCATGTAGAGTTGGGTGTCATCAGCATAACAGTGAAAGCTAACACCGTATTTGCGTATGATGTCACCTAGCGGCAGCATGTAAATACTAAAGAGTGCAGGGCCAAGAACCGAACCCTGGTGAACTCCGCACGTTACCTTAACATAGTCCGAGGTCACATTGTTATGGGAGACACACTGCATCCTGTCAGTAAGATAAGAGTTAAACCAAGACAAGGCTAAGTCTGTCATCCCAATACGCGTTTTGATACGCTGTAATAAAATATTATGATCAACAGTATCGAAAGCGGCGCTAAGATCAAGAAGCAGCAACATAGATGAAGCATCAGAATCCATCGTTAGCAGTAGATCATTAGTCATTTTTGCGAGGGCTGTCTCCGTAGAGTGATTTGCCCTGAAACCGGATTGAAAAGGTTCACAGAGATTGTTAGACGCTAAGTGTTCATTTAGCTGCTGTGCAACAATTTTTTCGAGGATTTTTGAGATAAACGGAAGGTGGTTTACCAGGAGATCAGGATCGAGGTTAGGTCTTTTGAGTAGAGGATGAATAACCACTTTTTTGAATGCTAGGGGAACAGTGCCAGAGGAAAGTGATAAGTTTATAATATTTAACAATGTGTTTGCTCATTGGCTCAGAAGGCTAATTGATGATTAGAAAACCCTTGTGCAATCATGTTCACACATCTGAAAACAGTTTAGCTCGTTACAGAAGCTACAAAACTGACCTTCCTTTGAGCAGATTGAGTTTCTGGAGCATCACATTTGTGGGGTCAATTAAACGCTCAAAATGGCCAGAAAAAGAGAACTTTCATCTGAAACTCGACAGTCCATTCTTGTTCTTAGAAATGAAGGCTATTGTTTGGGTGCCCCCAAACTTTTGAACGGTAGTGTATATGTTGTGTTATTCCATACTAAAAAAAACATATCTCCTGTAGGTCTCCATCTTGTACTCCCACCCTTCATCCTATGTCCTGTCTCTCCTTCCTTCCTCTCGTTCCCCACCTCTTCTGCTTACTATGTTGTCACTCGCACGATCCATTATTCATGGCACAGTCACAGTCGGCATTAAAGGGGATGGCAGCATCGCTACGGCAACGGCAGCAGTTAGAGGTAGCAGCCGCATTGGATCATGGGAAACTGGGTCATCTCCCAGGAGCAGGAAGGTGCAGGGGTGCTGGAACAAATACACACACACACACACACACACACACACACACACACACACACACACACACACACACACACACACACACACACACACACTTGATGGTTGTCTACAAAGCGTCAGGACAGAAAGGGAGAACATGTCAAGCAAAAGTAATGATAAAGACTGATGTATGATTATATGTGTCATATTTTGTTATGATCCCTCCTGACAGTTTGGTTCATTATTGTCCTTTGTTTTGTATCATTTCCTGTTTGCGCTCTTATTTTCTTAGTTCCACTTCCTTTGTTAGTATGTTAAGCGTTTACTTGACCACTGTTATGAGCGATGTGCTATTGTCTAATAAGTAACTTGTTATTTTTACAATAGGACCAATGAAATTCCGTGCAGCAATTTCGACACTAATACAATTTTTGAGTTGGTAAACTCTGTCGGAGGTCCTTTGAACGCTCCACTTTAAAAAGGTATGCCAATAAGCCCTTTAGAAGCATTAAAGATCTTGAATAGATTGTATTTTACATCTTCTCAGCTGTTTAAAATTGGTGTAGTAGATAGCAAATTATGTATGAAGTGTCGGGCAGCTGAGGGAACTCTTGTTCATTCATTGTGAGAATGTCAGAGAATAAAAGACTTATGGTTGAAAACAACACAAGAAGCAATCACATTCCTTAATATAAACATCCCAATGACACTGCAAACTTGTATTCTTGGTGATCTGCATCCATTTAGTAACGTGTCATCAAAGAGTAAATATGCATTTATTTTAATATGCATCATAACAAAAAGGGTAATACTAAAAAAATGGATAGATGTTGATAGTCCAACTCATACTGACTGATATTCACAAGCTATGGAAATGATATCAGTAGAAAAAACTGCATTTAGTTTAGATAATAATGAGTCATAAATTGGTATATGGGATTCATTATTTAAATTTGTTTTGACTATTAAATGAACCAAAAATATGACTTATTTTATCTTTGTGGACAATATTGGACACAATGTGTTGTCAAGCTTATGAGATGTGATGCAAGTGTAAGCCACTGTGACACTATTGTTAATTTTTTAAATGTTTTTAATTTTTATAAATGGCTGTAATGATAATATCAATCAGGGATTTCTTATTACTGCTATGTTGGAATTGTTATTAATATTGATACTGTTGTTGATAATATCCATTTTTGTTTGATTGCTTTTGGATTGTTTTATGTCATGTTTGTGTGTCCTCTCAATTGCTCTGTTTTTTGCTAATCTGAATGTTGCTGGGTCGGGTTTTGGAATTGGAATTGCATTATTATGATATTGTTGTGTATTGTTTTCTTGGATTGATTAATAAAAAAAGAAAAAAAAAGAAGGTGTGCTAATTGTTTTTTATAAAGGTTTCTATGTGGAGGCAGATATTCGGAGCAGGAAGAAGGCCACCAGTGCATGTATTGATCCTGACCACTCAGCCTCCCACTGTAGCCTCTAAAGCTATCATTCACTACTGTGCCCCGCATGAATCATCACACTCATAAAAAAGTAGGCCTAAAAATTCATTAGAGAGAAAAAAAAAAGCATTGCGGTATAGCATCGCTTTGCACCTTTCACATCTCAATTATCTCAAATCCTTCCGGAGCAGCCTCTTTATCTGGGCTCCTTTGAGGAGGGTATAGATTTAATGAGGGGAGATCAATATGAGAATATGGGCCTTTAGCAGGATTCACATCATTACTTTATCTCATTAAACGGGAGGCATTTTCTCCATGCTGGTTCTGTCGCATGTTGGAACATTGGTTTCTATGGGAACATGGTGATTAAACACACACACACACACATACATGGCGGAGTGACACAAGTGAACAATCACCTGGTGTGTGTGTGTGTGTGTGATACATTCAGATCCTGCAGCAGATGGTTAAATGTCACCAACGTGACTCCAGTGCATGACATTAGCAGCAGTATTCTCCATGTTGTATTACAAAGTGATGGACTCGCCTCCTCTTCGTCCTCTTCCTCCTTTCTGCGAGAGCTGCTATGTGGGTCGATGCAGAGGTGGGACACTTTTTTAGGTAACTTTATTAAAAATATCACACTCTCTACGAGCGTTGTCACGATACTGGGATTTCATTAGCCAATACAATACCTGTGAATCTCCGCTAATCTCGATACTTAATTGGTACCACGATAAGAATAGAACAACCGAACCATGTACTTATTTTAAATTGACTACTTTATTAAAAGTGTTTCAAAGTTTCAAGTATATAAGATTACTGTGCAACAACATAATTTAAACATCATATGAGCTGCCAAGAGGCAACTATGCTTCCAAAAAAGAACAGCAGTGTTTTATAACCTGCCGCTGCCAGTATATCAAAACAAACAATGCTGTGCTTATAAATATGATCATAAATAACAATAGTGACCTATTTTATATTCTAAAAAGAACAGCAGTGTCATGGAGCCTTCAAGTATATAAAACAAACAATTATGTTTTTCATATTATTTTTCATATGGCGGTAGTGTGACATCATGACATTTGTAACAAAATAGGCTCATAAAAAGGATCTTTTCAGCCTTTTCTCATTACGTTATGCCTTTTTGCTCTATTTATTTTTATTTTGGCACTCTTATTGTTTATAGTATTTCTCATACTTGCCAACCCTCCCGAATTTTTCGGGAGACTCCCGAAATTCAGCGCCTCTCCCGAAAACCTCCCGAGACAAATATTCTCCCGAAAATCTCCCGATTTTCAGCCGAAGCTGGAGGCCACGCCCCCTCCAGCTCCATGCGGACCTGAGTGAGGACAGCCTTTTTTCACTTCCGCTTTCCCACGATATAAACAGTGTGCCTGCCCAATCACGTTATTCCAGGATGAGCATGGTGCAGATGGAGAAGATCTTCTCGGCGTCCGTGTTGGCGCACACGTTGCCAAAGCCGACGCTGGTCAGGCTGCTGAGGGTGAAGTAGAGGGCAGCGATGTACGAGCTGCGCACCGACGGGCCGCCGACCGTGTTGTTGACGTAGGGCATCTCCAGGCGTTTGCCGAGCTCATGGAGCCATCCTCGGGGAAGAGACGGGAGGACAACAGGGTGACAAGAACTAAATCTTCCAGACTAAAGATAAATTGTATTATTGTGTATGTTATGTTTATCTTACCTAAAAATAAATATATTTATTAATTTTAAAAAAAAAAACTAAATACATTTTTATTATATTTTGCTAAAAACATCCAAATTAATTGTATTTTTAAAAAAAAAATTCTGACTCCTTATTACATCCAGCCATAGAATTATACATTAAAATAAACATATTTGAAATAATGAATTTCAAATTATAATAATTCATTTAAAATGACCATATTTAATTATTAAAATAATTGCTTGTTTATCAACAACTTTAGCATTTTATTCATTACATTTTGAAGCTCTCAGAAGCCAAGTTATGTTATATTCCTTAAGATTTATTTATGCAAGTTTGAAGTATCAATTATCTAAAAACAGTTTCGTTTGCATATTTTCAGGATGTAGATATATATATATATATGAAATACTTGACTTGGTGAATTCTAGCTGTAAATATACTCCTCCCCTCTTAACCACGCCCCCAACCACGCCCCTGCCCCACCCCGACCACGCCCCCCACTCCCCCCTCCCGAAATCGGAGGTCTCAAGGTTGGCAAGTATGGACTATTTCTCCAAAAGATTGTGCATTCAGCAAATGGGCCCCATGCCACACTTTGCCTTCCTGGTGAAATAAGTATAGCAGAGGTGTTCAAAGTATTGCAAAATGACAAAAGAGTGTCTCTAAGCTGTGTTTTCTTAGCACTTATGGAGGTGATAAAGGTTGACTTGCACGTTTCTGGAACTTTTTGGAACGCTGGGGTAATACACACTGCCTGGGCTTGTGGTGGCGGATCTACGCTCCCACTTGCACTGCGCATACTTTTGTGATTGCTTGTATTTGATTAGCGAATAAACGCAAGATAAACCTCTTTTACTTTGAATATACTGGATAAATTTGTAGTGACAAAGTAGCTAAAGTCCAGCAAAGTCATAGAGCACTTTGTCAAACACTCGGGAGTCAAATTAACACAAGTTTGTTGATCACACCCACAGTAAGTCAGTGAAACTTGGGGCTGAATAAAAAATAATCTTTCATGTTTTTCAGGAAAGGATAGGAAAGGCCGAATAAGGCCCGCCAGCGTCCAAAATCCAGCCCGCGGGAAGTCTCAAGTTGTTGTTTTTTGTCCGACCGCTTTTATGTTAGCTACCTCTCTTTGTTTATGATTTCTATTTTCTGCTGGATCTACTCTCTATTTTATGCTGCCCTTTTTTTGGCTGCAGCTGTTACATATACTGTAATACTGTACATCAGGGGTGTCCAACTCATTTGAGCTCAGGTGCCGCATGGAGAGATAAATCTGTGCACACGCGGGCCAGGCAATTAAAAACATGGCATTGAAACTAAAAAATAAAGACAACTTCAGATTGTTTTCTTTGTTTTACTTTGGCCAAAAATAGAAAAAACACATTCTGAAAATATTACAATAAAAGTATAGAAAAAAATACCCGACCAGCGTCCAAAATCCGGCCCGCGGGAAGTCTCTTGGTTTTTTAAAAAATGTGTCCTTTCTAATCTATTTTCTACTGCTTGTTACTCTCGGGGTCTCCTAGCCACTCAGGCAAATCATGTTGTCTAAAAATGCATTTTCCCATCGATAACGTGACATCAGCGCGCTTGCGCCACAGTGTCGGGCAACTGTGCAGCAAGTGCGCACTCTTTTAGTCAATTAGTGAGTGAGGACTATACATATATATATATATATATATATATATATATATATATATATATATATATATATATATATATATATATATATATATATATATATATATATATATATATATATATATATACACACAGACACACAGAGACACAGCCCGGCCCCCGGCCAAATTTTTTTAACCTAATGCGGCCCCCAAGTCAAAAATTTTGGGGACCCCTGGGATAGACATTATTACTCCCACAATGGGGAAATTAGGTGGTTGTAGTGCAGATTCAAAAAGTACACAACAATAAGGTAAACAACGCATGAAAACAAGACAGAAACATCAAAGAAAACAAAGTACATAAAATACATTAAACGAGCACAGAGCTAATGCAACAAGCTACCACTTCAGTGGTGCCTTTTCTACATACAGCTACAAAGTAAAACACAACAAAAACCAAAAAAATGAGCAATGAATACAGTTGGCTGTGCCAGCAACCTGAGGGTTCCTGGTTCGATCCCCACCTTCTACCAACCTCGTCACGTCTGTTGTGTCCTTGAGCAATACACTTCACCCTTGCTCCTGATGGGTCGTGGTTAGGGCCTTGCATGGCAGCTCCTGCCATCAGTGTGTGAATGTGTGTGTGAATGGGTGAATGTGGAAATAGTGTCAAAGCACTTTGAGTACCTTGAAGATAGAAAAGCGCTATACAAGTATAACCCATTATATTGCGCAAATACGATTGTACCATGTATAGACAATAAACAAAATGATAAACACAATTTCAACACTTGCATACACCGGGGTAGCCACTGTGGTGCAACAAGCCATCGTCTGCTGGCGTCAGGGGCAGCACAGCCAGAGACAGGAACATACTCAACAAAGCGACCAAGAGCCCCGACTCCGTCCTAGGCTGCCCACTAGCTCTCCGCCAATGTCAAGTCTAGTCCGCAGGGATGAGGGATAATGTATACAGGAAGACCGAAGTGTCCGATACATGCTCATCCAGCAAAGGCTCCGTAAAGCTTGTCCATTCCGACGCTCAACGGCGGTCTCGCAGCCCCGTCTCTTTCTCCGCATCTCCTCAGGTCTCTCCACGTGGACTCGGATGTGGCAGAGAGCCAGATGCTGCTCTCCGGTGCAAACAAGGCCATGATCCAGATTCAAAAGTCCACAAAAAAAACACCAAAAAACACCGCAGATTTCGCGAAAATGCCACCCCATGTTGCGCAGTCCTGCAGGGGCCCAAACCAAAAGGCAAAAAAAAATCTGAAATCGGGAGGGAAAGAACAAGCGCAGAGCTCCTGCAACCAGCAGCCACTACAGCAGCGACATCTTGGGGGGAAAAAAAGTGGAATTCTGACAAAGTCTTCAACAAGTTTTTAATCACGCCTTTCTTATTTTATTTAGCTAGAAGTGGTGAGTAATTGAAGGTGTTAACAGAGAACTGATTCCCTTTAAAAAGACTTGTTCATGAGTCGGACAACTCATATGGGTGGTTCCTCCTCTCAAACCTCTTTAACTGCTTTGTGAGGAAAAAATCCTGCAAATAGTCACATTTTCTGTGATATTTAGAAAGATTCCCAATAAATATTGTTATTGTGTGTACTTATGATGCGTGTGTGTGTGTGTGTGTGTGTGCGTGTGCGTGTGCGTGTGTTAGCGTCGCATGACAAGGGCGCTACGTGTAAGTAACAAATTGGAGATTGATGTGTATAGCGATGGGCTCCATTACCTCCCCAAGGATGATTAATCGACGTTGGCGTGTTCATTGATCAAACCTACAATGGTGCCTGCGGCCTATGTGTTCTCATAGTTAGCAATCTGACACACGCAACCACACACACACACACACACACACACACACACACACACACACACACACACACACACACACACACACACACACACACACACACACACACACACACACACACACACACACACACACACACACACACACACACACACACACACACACACACACACAAGTTATCATACATAAATGAGCATAAACGACCATGACTGATGCAAACACAAAACAGGATAGCCTCAAGGGAAGGAAGAGTTAAAAGTCTAATCAGATGTATTGATCGCCTAATTGTGTGGTCATGACAACATTATCAGCTGACATATTGATCCGATGGAGAGATAGATGCCGCTTTGCACTCGTATTTTCGCGCAAAAATGGCGACTGTGTCACAGTTTATGGGCTAACATTATTCGTCCTTTTTTTTTTTACCGCCTGACACAAATCAAAGAAGTGTTTTTGCTGCCATTACAGAATCATCTCGTCTGCATTCATGAAATGTGTGTTTCCTCAACCAATATGTTTTATGGAGGCAAGTCAAGGTCGTGGTGGCCATGGAAAAAGTCAGACTACAGCACGCAGGATGAGGGGAAAATGTTGCTGCTTGTTCCTCTTTTGGATCAGTGTGGTGGAAAAGTGCTCATAGTAGATACAGTATATACAGTAGTTAGTATAGAGGAGGTACTTCATTGCTAAATGAATATCAGTGTTTACTACAGACCAGCAATCTATTTTTGGTAGTGGAGAGGGGGGGTGATAAAATCATCTAATTTGCATAACCGGTCATGATGTATGTACATTTAGAACTAGAAATGAACTTTCTTTTTGTTGCCTTTTTGGACTCACAAACAAGACAAAAGGCTTTTAAAAGGGGGTGGTGTTTACAGCAAAAGAGCCAGCATGTGAATCTCACAGCATCTCACAGTTCCATTCAAATCTGATTCTTCTGGGGTGATGATTCGATACTGAATCGATTCTTGTAAAACCGATTCTTGCAATCTATTGTTTGGTATATAAATTATAATATAACATTTGAGCTTGCAGGTTACAAAAGCGCATCTTAGCTTCTGATGTGTGGCGTGTATGTGCAGCAAGTAGAAGTGCAGCCATAGCCTAAAATACTTTTTTTTTCAAATCGGTTCTTAAAAGTTTTAAATTGATTCAGAATTCAGATCAGTTTCAATATGAAAAATGTTTTGGCACCCCAGCATACATTCTTTATTGCATACTGCCACCTACCGTACAGAGTTGTAACAACAAGGTTCTTGTTGACAGTCCCATCATCCATTTTATTATCCAACGCCAAGTCGCGGGGGCAGCAGCCTAAGCAGAGAAGCCCAGACTTCCCTCTCCTCAGCCACTTTGACCAGCTCCTCCCGAAGGGAACTCGAGGCGTTCCCACACTGTAAAAAAAAAATGTTGACTCAACTTAACTCAGTCAGGTCATCTTGTTGCTTTGGCTGAGTTAAATTTAGTCAACTTCAAAACATGAGTTGACATTTAGTCTGATGTAAGATGAACTTGAACATATTAGTTGACATAACTTTAAAATATGTTGGTTCCACTTATTTTATCAAGTTCCTACAACTGTGAGTCAAGCTAACTAAATATGGTAAATGGTTTGTAATTAGTATATATTTGCATATGTAAACATTCAGTACATATATTGTCACATTCACCCATTCACCAATTCACTCACAAAGTGCTCACCCTGAGCTATCAGGTGCGGGGAACCTCTACGTTTACAACCTGCCATCCTATAAGACGGCCACTCTACCCACTGAGCCACCCTGCCCAACAGATACTACTCGCAATTTTTTTCTGCATCATGTAATGTTCACCGGAAAACATTACTTAAGAGAACTAAAAAGGTGTTGGTTAAACTGATTTGATCTGTTTTTTTAGGTGACGTCACAATGCTGCCGCATGCGTGTTGTTTGAAAGGCCCACCTTGACTTACTTGCTGAAGTTAACTGAACTTATTATTATGGGTTTTTAATGAGTTTCCACGCTTTTTTTCTATTTAAAGTTGTCATAAGTCTTCTTTCTTATTTGTGACGGGCAATTTGTTCCGTCAACTTGACAACAATAGTCGTTCTGACTAAAAGCCAAAAACACTTTTAACAGCGCAGGCCAGCTTTAAGACATAGTCCCCACAAGGTGTCCTGGGTCTTCCCCGTGGCCTCCTACCCGCTGGACATGCCCTAATCACTTCCACAGGGAGGCGTCAGGGTCCCATCATCATTGTTAATGAGCAAGGGTAACGCAAAATCTATTTGTGACGATCAAAATGCGACAAAGTGGGAAACACTGAATGTGTAGAAATAAACTCATAATCTTAAAATATAAACATATTAACTGAGTTTAGCTTGTTGTTGCCGACTCTCCATGTCCTTACTTTGCTGTGTGATCCCTCTGCTTTTAGTTACCAAGGTAACAACCTTGTGAGCATGACTGGCATTGCAAATTAGTACCAATTCTGCCTGACAACATTAAACAACAAATTGTTGAAGTTGATTGTGTCTGTTTCTTAGGCAAAAGTTTTGTGTTTTAGTTCGGAGTATTTGAATGAATGACTGAATTAATGTATTTATTCCGGCAGACAGACATATATATATATATATACACATTATCACTCTTTGTAA
Source organism: Entelurus aequoreus (assembly GCF_033978785.1). Classification (NCBI taxonomy): domain Eukaryota; kingdom Metazoa; phylum Chordata; class Actinopteri; order Syngnathiformes; family Syngnathidae; genus Entelurus; species Entelurus aequoreus. The sequence goes on along the minus strand of NC_084742.1, from coordinate 17,653,102 downwards.
TTTAACAGACATGCAACGGCACCCACCGAAAAGGGATACGGAAAAAAGCAAGAATGCTTATCCATGTCCCGCCCCTAATTTACAATCAATTCATATGCTGGTTATATATGTTGGTTATATAGTCCAAGTTTCAAATGCAGATTTGATGGATACATGACAATTGCAGAACAAGTAAAACCTATGATAATGGATTATAATGACAAGGTTTTTTGTTTTTTTGGTCAATAGCATTGAGCGACCATGAGATTTGCTCCATATTGCCTGGGTATCTTTCGTCTTCTGAAGCCTTGTCTGGTGTGTTATGTCCCTTATTTCACAGTGAGTTCTTTTGCACCTGTGTCCCACAGTTGAGATAGTCCAAACAACTGGTCATGTTTTTGATAGTTTCCCAACAACACATTTTTTAACACTCTTAGGCTAGATTAATTTCTCCGCTCACATTGTCCCACATTTTCACCCCCGCTATAGTATGTGTCTGCCTATGTGTCTGTTTTTGCCAGCTCTCCTTGTCCTTTTGCCTCTCTATACGGCAGGCTGAGCGCTCATGTACTGGAGTAGTTGTTGACACTTTGAAGACACTGCAACTGATAAAAGTGCATTTATTTAGCCTTTAGTGGTGGGTGAAAGTGATGTCAACCCATGTGTGTGTGTGTGTGTGTGTGTGTGTGTGTGTGTGTGTGTGTGTGTGTGTGTGTGTGTGTGTGTGTGTGTGTGTGTGTGTGTGTGTGTGTGTGTGTGTGTGTGTGTGTGTGTGTGTGTGTGTGTGTGTGTGTCCAGGCAAGTTCAAGGGATTAATTTGTTGTTGTCCTCTAAATCCTGAATGCTTTGTCCTGCAAAGCACCGTGAAATCTCCTTTTCGCCTCCTTGACATACGCAACAAAGATGGCCGCACGATAATGCCGCGCCGCCATCCGAACGGCCTCTCATCTCTCTTGTAAAGCCTCTTACACCGCATCGCCCCTGTGTCAGCCATCTTGGCTCCAGGCAGGGATCGAGTCGCCTGCGGGGCAGGTTTTGTCAGGGGGAGATTGATGAGGCTGCAGCCGAGTCTCTGAGGGACCAGCGTGGGGGACGAGCTCCATCGAACCCCGAACAAGCAGAACTAATGTGCACGCGCCACAGGGAAGAAGGCAGGAAAAAAAGGGAGGACACTTGTAGATCTCCAATGTAAATATGTTGGCATTTAAGGAGCATCTGGAGCCAGTCTGTCTGTGTCCTTCCATACATCCTCTTATTAATTTCCCTTGCCACGGAGTTATTTGTTAATGTCATTGTCATGTCTTCATGAAGGACCATACTTGCCAACCTTGAGACCTCCGAATTCGGGAGATGGGGGGGGGTTTGGTGGTAGCGGGGGTGTATATTGTAGCCCGGGAGAGTTAGGGCTGCAAGGGATTATGGGTATTTGTTCTGTTGTGTTTATGTTGTGTTACGGTGCGGATGTTCTCCCGAAATGTGTTTGTCATTCTTGTTTGGTGTGGGTTCACAGTGTGGCGCATATTTGTAACAGTGTTAAAGCTGTTTATTAACACACCCTCAGTGTGACCTGTATGGCTGTTGATCAAGCATGTCTTGCAGTCACTTACGTGTGTCTGTAGAAGCATCATACAACGTGTGACTGAACCAGCCCGCTATTTGTATGGAGAAAAAGCGGACGCGACGACAGGTTGTAGAGGAAGCTAAAGGCAGTGCCATCACGGCTCGCCCTCAATATTGTTGTCCGGGTGAAAATCGGGAGAAATTCGGGAGAATGGTTGCCCCGGGAGATTTTCGGGAGGGGCAGTGAAATTCGGGGGTCTCCCGGAAAAATCGGGAGGGTTGGCAAGTATGTGAAGGACGGCCATGTTAGTGCGCGCGCTCAATGTGTACTCTGTCAAGCCATTAGGACACATCTGACAGTTTGAATAAATGCAAATATCTGGTATTTGTTGCATTTTCTTAACAAAAAGGAAAGGGAACACCTTGTGATTATCGGAGAGACAAGAGAGAAAAAGAGTTGTAATGATGGTGGGCATCATGCACTCAGCGGGGGGGTGGGGGGGGGGGGGGCGTGAAGATCACAAGATAACGAGAGGCGAACTCACGCATGTAAACACACAACACGTTTGCAAAGAAAAGTTCTAATGGTCACATTTACTGTAAGTTTACAGAAGTAGAGGAAGACAATTAAAAGGAGACAATCTTTAAGCAACAAGGCTGCACAATCAAGTTTTGTGATTGAAGGTGTTTGCGCTAACACTTCTTTATCAATCCCTATAAGCCAGTCGTGCCTACACTTTTTCAGCAGGCCAGCTAATTGACCATGTCAAGATGATCTATAGATGTTTTTTGTTAACATTTTAAATGTGTTTAATAGGGTTGTACAGTATACGGTATTAGTATAGTACTGCAATACTAATTAATCATATTCGGTACTATACCGCCTCTGAAAAGTACCAGTCTGCCATTGGTGGATCTACTTCTAACATCCACTGTAATGATACCAAGTACAGGAGCGTATCTAGTCAATACTACTATGATTACGTCGATATTTTTTGGCATCACATCTTTTTTCGTTTTTTTAAAAATTTATATTATGTTTATAAACTCAGGAAATATGTCCCTGGACACATGCGGACTTTGAATATGACCAATGTATGATCTGGTAACTACTTGGTATCGGATTGATACCCAAAATTGTGGTATCATCCAAAACTATAATGTAAAGTATCAAACAACAGAAGAGTAAGTGATTATTACATTTTAACAGAAGTGTATATAGAACATGTTAAAAGAGAAAGTAAGCAGATATCAACAGTAAATGAACAAGTAGACTAATAATACATTTTTACAGCTTGTCCTTAATAATTTAGACAAAATAACAGAATGGAAAATGACACAATGTGTTACTGCATATGTCAGCAGAGTAATTAGGAGCCTTTGTTTGCTTACTTACTAATAAAAGACAAGTTGTCTTGTATGTTCACTATTTTATTTAAGAACAAACTTGCAATAAGAAACATATGTTTGATGTACCGTAAGTTTTTGGTTAAAATAAAGCCAATGCAATTTTTTGTGATCCTCTTTATTTAGAAAAGTCCTGAAAAGTATTTGGTACCGGTACCAAAATATGGGTATCGGGACAACACTAGTTGGTGTATTACTTTATTCTGATGACTTTCATTGATTGAAATCAGACAGGACTCACAGTAGTTGCTGCAAGTTCCACAACTTCCAATTTACATTGTGGAGGGAAAAAAGTCCTCCTCTCTTTCTAATAGGAAATGAAAGTGGTTGGTTTTTAGCTTCCTATTTTGTGCAGCTTCCATACTTGTTTTTATAAACTTTAAACTTTACAAGAAATACATTGGAGGCTAACTAACTGCGTAGCTCGCTAGCTTGTATGTGCTAGTCTTGTACACCTCTTATTTTGTTAGTGCAGGCAGGATGGAGCAGCCCTTTTATTGTGAAGACAGTAACAATGCGGTCGATCTTTACATTTTTGACGTCTGTCGGATTAGAAAGTGCTTCTCGTGTTCCTGCAGGTTGTTTTTTTCTTCTTCACAGTAAGCTCACAGCAGCCAGCAGTCATCTCACAAGATCCTCGGGTGCTGTGAATTTCAGTCAAGTGACAAAAGTGACGTCGCAGCGAAGACTGATGATCAGTAATTTTTAGGTCTATTTTTTTTTAATGCCCGCAAACAACTGATACAGCCCCTGCCACCTACAGATAGCTTGCGATCAACCTAATGGGCTTATATAAGCAGCACATGAGGCCTAAACTGGCGGCCAGCGGGCAACATCCGGCACGCCAAAGTTTTTAATTTGGCCCGCCGACCATCACTCAAATAGGCTTGATGGAACCATTCAAAACAGGGTTAATCGTGTATGCAGTACTCCCGCCACCTAGCTGGGAGCAACAGCGAAGCATTTGTTTCACTATGAAGCATCAGTGGGTGAGTAGAAAAAGATGGCACTATCGACCCTGAAAAAATTCAGAATAAATTGCGAAAGTATGACTTTTAACAGCGACTCGACAACAAAGTATAAATGTATTGAAATTGCTGACTTTATCAATCAATCAATCAAAGTTTATTTATATAGCCCTAAATCACGAGTGTCTCAAAGGGCTGCACAAGCCACAACTACATCCTCGGCTCAGATCCCACATCAGGGCAAGAAACAACTCAACCCAATGGGATTACAATGAGAAACCTTGGAGTGGACCCCCCCCCTCCCCCACCTGGGCGACCGGTGCAATGGACGTCTAGCATAATAGTGTGAGAGTCCAGTCCATAGTGGATCTTGCATAATAGCGTGAGAGTCCAGTCCATAGTGGATCTAGCATAATAGTGTGAGAGTCCAGTTCATAGTGGGGCCAGCAGTAGATCATCTTGAGTGGAGACAGGTCAGTAGCGCAGAGACGTCCCCAACTGATGCACAGGAGTGGTCCACCCTGGGTCCCGACTTTGGACAGCTGTGGTCACTGAATCTGTGCCTCCCCCTCTCCGCAAAGGAGAGGGGGGCAGAGCAGAAAAGAGACGGCAGATCAACTGGTCTTAAAGGGGGGTCTATTTAAAGGCTACAGTATACAAATTATTTTTAAGATGGGACTTAAATGCTTCTTCTTTTGATGATGTCTTTTGTATTCATGGTCGTGTTGTTGTTGGCTGTTTAACTCTGGCGATCAAAACTGGCTAAATACATGTAGCGCTGAATTTGACGAGCAGAAGTCGATAAAGCTACATTCTAGGTTTAATTGTGTTAAACCACATGTGTGCAATGTTTTTTGTGTGTATTAACACTAAACATTCTATTTTATTTATACAACATACACAATGGAAATTATGTAAAATACACAATGTATGTTCTACTTTTCTAATGTTTATATTTTCACTATTAAAAATCCAAATAAAGGAAGACGTATAAAGAAATAAAATTGAGGAAGAACAGTAATTCAAAAGAAGGAAAATCTGTCTATCTAGCTGCACACGCTTAAAACGAGTAGTGAGGGCAGAATTCTGAATTTATTGACAGTGCAGTGTGAAAGCTGATGTGCTTACTGTGTAAATAAGTAAACACAGTCTCAAAGGAATATAACCTGCGGAGGCACTTTCTAAAGAAACATCCACATTTTGATGTGCGGCCCCGGAGACCTTGGGCTCCTGAAACTGCAGCTCTCTTCATGATGTGGTTGAATAGCCTTGCAGTACATGCTCATGTTAATGTTTAATCAATCATAACGCTCAATAGTTTCAAGAATCAAAGTCAAGAAGCGACTACTGGCTTTATCGTCCTGGCCTCTCAAAGGTCACTTTAAAGTGCAGATGGACCCAAAATGTTCATATGGATCATTACACCTGATCAGTGACATTTGCTTGCTGTGATGATCGTCAAGTAAACTTCATTTTTTTGTCTTTTTTTTTAAAAGGGAATTGCACTTTTTATTGACATTTTGCCTATCATTCATAATCCTTGTGTAAAACAAAAAAAATTTAGTTTTTATTTTTGTATGTATTGTATTGCATCCACCTACACTTATAGAGATTATTGAAACAACATCAAAGATTGTTGAACAAGAAAATATGGAACTAAAAAATTTCTGCAACAAAGATCACAAAAACCAGGATTTGGAAAATGATATAGATACAGATACAATTTTTTTCTCCCACATCAGTAATAATTGTTTTTATTATACAGATGATCAATATAATAGCAACATTAAATGTGATAACAAATTGTCAATTATTCATTTTAATAGCAGAAGCTTGTATGCAAACTGCAACAACATTAATAACTTTTTGGAACACATCAACGAACCCTTCAAAGTGATTGCTGTCACAGAAACATGGATTGATGATAAAAAAGGAATAGATTTTGATCTGGAAGGATATGAACTAAACTACATCAACAGAAACAACAAAAATGGAGGAGGAGTAGCTGTGTACGTGATGAAGAACCATATGCACGTACAACACTTAAGACCTTCAGTATATCAGTATGTGGAATTAAATTATGGAATGGATTAAGCAAAGCAATCAAACAATGTACTAATATGATCTACTTCAAGAAACTCTTCAAACTTAAAGTGTTTACAAAGTACAAAGAATTAAGAAGAATACTGAATTTACTTAATTCATCCATTCTTTCACTCTCAAAATAATCTTACTTATCTCATCATATGAAATGTAACTTACTTCACCAATTATTTTTTTTTAATTTTTTTTTAAAATTGTGATTACTTATGGAGTATATTGTGAATAAATTGAGAACAGGAAGTGAACAAAAGTTTTAGCAACTGTTATGTAAAATAAAAGGGATAAGATTAAATAAGCTCTGCTTCTTCCTACTCCTTTTCGAACATGTTGAAAAGAGAAACTGGAAATTGTGATGTATTATGTTGTATGCTTGCATGTTCGAAATAAACTCAAACTCAAACTCAAACTAGTAAATAAATGCAAGCAAAAGTCCGCTTACAAGGGAGCCATTGGAAGTCACTCTATTCTGTCTATAAAGCGCTCTAAAAACATCCAAACACCTCCATCAAGGTTTCAAATAAATGCTGTAAGTATATACAGTATGTAATGTACTGACAGGCAAATTCATAATGACATGTAATATTTACGTATTTTGCTCATTTTAAGCATACGGCGGCACATTCATTTCCCCAATATCACTGATTACTACTCACTGCAGACTTCATGCGAGCCAATAAACATAATAAAACATCACTTACTTGTACAATGTCTGCTCTCACTGGGATGCTAACTGTTAGGATGTTGACATGTTCCCGTTTAGATGAAAAATGACTCATAGTACTTGCGAAGAAAAAAGGGTTTTGGAACAAAGCGTCTTTTTGGGTCTTTTTGGGCCATTTATAGGACTAAGTTGGTTCTCAAAGTTGACCAACTTCTCAGTTTATGTCTCCATCATTTTAATATCCAGGTGAGAGACATGATTTATAGTCTAGAATTAACTTTCACGAGCTCCCAGGCGATAAATATGCTAATATTCAGTCCCTCTAAGAAGTCACAGTTGCACCAATTCACACAAATCCAATCACTCCTTGCAAATTATGCACGGCCTCGCAAATTTGTCCAATGCCCGCAACTTCCCCGCACAGTTTGGTCAATCAAATTTGTCTGTGAAGAGTGCTCAGACGCCTTCGTGAACTGTTTAATCAAAACATATGTTTGTCTCTTGTGTAGACGTAGCATGAACAACAACATGTAACAATATATCAACTCTTTATTGATCGAACGATGCATTTGTCGTCCTACAGCGTAACTCAGACCTACTTCCTGTTTCTGTTTACAGCGCTAAGCCCCATATATAGACATATATATGGCCCTAGTGTGTGATTGTGAGTGTGAATGTTGTCTCTCTATCTGTGTTGACCCTGTGATTATTTAGTTATTTATTTATTTGAAATAGGACAATGCATATTCATCAACATAGAGCAACAATGTAAATATGCCGGAGTTAGCACACTAGCTAATTTTCATCCGTTGTCCTAAGGCAGTTTAATACAGTAAACATTCAACAGAGCATGATACAAAAAAATACATAAATCACAAGACATTACACATTACAAACATACCATAAGCACAGACCATGGACAAAAAAATAAAACAAACAACAAACAAAAAAAAAACATGTGAATAATCTAATTGTGCTTGCATGTCTGATTAGTTCTCAACCACTGTTTCAGTGCAGTTTTAAATGTTAAATAGGTGTCACAGTTTCTGACATGGGCTGGCAGCCTATTCCATGACTGTATGCCTCTGATAGACCCCACCATTTGGCCAAATTTAGTCCTGCGCCTTTGTACGTTGCAGTCCCCTCTGGTCACTGCTCTGGTGTTTACTTGACTGCTATTTTTTTATTAATAACATCTATCAAGGAAGGGGGAGCAAGTTTATTTAGAACTGTAAAGATGAGGCAAACATCCATGAATATCTGATAATTATCTAAATCCTAAATATTATACTTACTTAAAATGTTACAATAATGATACTTTAGAGGCTTTTTGTCTAGAATTTTTAGTGTTCTCTTGAAGAAAGACTTTAGTGGCTTCATGATATTCTGTAGCAGTAGTTTATGTGGCTGAATATAATGGAATGCATATGTACCTTTGCCGATTCTGTAGTGAGAGAAGGTCTGATGTGTTTAAAATTGGATAGGTTAAACTTAATTATATGTTACATTTTCTGAGGTGGCGACTTGTCCAGGGTGTACCCCACCTTCTGCTCGAATGCAGCTGAGAGAGGCTCCAGCACCCCCCGCGACCCCGAGAGGGACAAGCGGTAGAAAATGGATGGATGGATCGATCGATATATACATAGATACAGTATATATACAATATATATATATATATATACACACATATACAGTGTCTATAGTATATATATATATCCTTGGATGGATATACAGTATATAAAGTGGTAAAGTGTTACCCCCGACGAAAACATCGACCCTGACTACGGTCTGCATGGGGACCGAACAGACATGTGTAACAACTACTTTATTACTGGTCACTCTTTATAACTCCTTGGGCAGATCTGAATGATTGTTATTTAAGTGTTTACCTAAGTAAGTGGGACGGCGTGGCGAAGTTGGTAGAGTGGCTGTGCCAGCAATCGGAGTGTTGCTGGTTACTGGGGTTCAATTCCCACCTTCTACCTTCCTAGTCACGTCCGTTGTGTCCTTGGGCAAGACACTTCACCCTTTGCCTCTGATGGCTGCTGGTTAGCGCCTTGCATGGCAGCTCCCGCCATCAGTGTGTGAATGTGTGTGTGAATGGGTAAATGTGGAAATACTGTCAAAGCGCTTTGAGTACCTTGAAGGTAGAAAAGCGCTATACAAGTACAACCCATTTATCATTTATCATTTATAAGTGTGAAGTAAAGGTTGTAATACTAATTACCACATTTGGCAAGACATCAAGGTTCAAGGTTCAATGTTCAACTTTATTGTCCCCGCGGGGAAATTTGTCTTGGGCACAGTGCATCATTGCTTTCTTAACATACACAAAAACAACAGAACAAAAACACAAGCGCAGACACAACTACAACCAGACAACTAACATTTAAACATCAGAACATGGAGCTTGATAGACATAGATGGCACTTTGATGCAGGCATAAAATCTACAGTATGGAGATAAAGATAAAGTGCCAGTGTGCATTGCACTAGAGCTCATAGATAAAGTGCTTTACACTTTCACTTGCAGCGCGGCGTCTCCTTGTTTAAAGCGTTACCTTTACTGTTAGTTTTGAAGCCCAAATACCTCCATATTGCGCTTCACGCACCCTCTTTATTAACCAGTAGAATTATAATTTTTTGCCATTACTCCTCTCCAATATGTTATTGCTTGTATGCACTTTGTGTGTGCCTCTGTATTGTGGCCAAACAGCTCAATTTTTGTTTCATCTGACATCACATGGACAAAGATAAGACCTTCTGGAGGAAAGTTCTGTGGTTAGATGAAACACAAATTGAGCTGTTTGGCCACAATACCCAGCAACATGTTTGGAGGAGAAAAGGTGAGGCCTTTAATCCCAGGAACACCATGCTTACCGTCAAGCATGGTGGTGGTAGTTTTATGCTCTGGGCCTGTTTTTCTGCCAATGGAACTGGTGCTTTACAGAGAGTAAATCATGGGACAATGAAAAAGGAGAATTACTTCTAAATTCTTCAGGACAACCTAAAATCATCAGCCCGGAGGTTGGGTCTTGGGCACAGTTGGGTGTTCCAACAGGGCAATGACCCCAAACACACGTCAAAAGTGGTAAAGGAATGGCTAAATCAGGCTAGAATTAAGGTTTTCCTTCCCAAAGTCCTGACTTAAACGTGTGGACAATGCTGAAGAAACAAGTCCATGTCAGAAAACCAACATATTTAGCTGAACTGCACCAATTTTGTCAAGAGGAGTGGTCAAAAATTAAACCAGAAGCTTGTCAGAAGCTTGTGGATGGCTACCAAAAGCGCCTTATTGCAGTGAAACTTGCCAAGGGACATGTAAGCAAATATTAGCATTGCTGTATGTATACTTTTGACCCAGCAGATTTGGTCACATTTTCAGTAGACCCATAATAGATTCATAAAAGAACTAAACTTCATGAATGTTTTTTGTGACCAACAAGTATATGCTCCAATCACTCTATCACAAAAAAATAAGAGTTGTAGAAATTATTGGAAAGTCAAGACAGCCATGACATTATGTTCTTTACAAGTGTATGTAAACGTTTGACCATGACTGTATTTATAAAGTATATATGCATACATACATGTGGGCATTGATTTTTTTATTTTTTTATTAGATGTGCTGAAACCTTTAGAAACCCTGATGAAGCGCACTGTCATTCATTCATTCATTGAAATTGTACATTTTAACATTGACATTCTCCGTAGGAATGCATGTGCACAACCAATGGGGAGCGATGCTTTCTAATAAACAGATTATAACGGGATTGTCTTTGAATATAGTTTGTCGTTATAACTTGGTAAAGTAGATGGCATCCTAATTTTGCTTCTTAACACACAGAGAATAATAAGAAGACGCAGTAGGAGGGATCAGTAGACAATGTCTTTTTAGCAGCAACACATTTTGTGACATTTTCTGGTCTCTGTGTACACTTTTACAGACGTGAAAGCACCAGCTGTGATTTGGATAAACTTGTGTCTTTGTGTAAGTTAGTACGTAGTTGTTTTTATAATGCGTGGGTTTCAACGGCGCTACTATGGCAACCGCGGGGGAGTGGGTGTTTGCAGCTAATCCCGTTTGGGTGTCACGGTGCCACCGCAAGGAGAGACGCTCCTCAATCTTGAAAAGAAATAAAACAGTTGCATTAGATTCTCTTTGACGCTGCAGCCAATGATTACATCAGTAACATTTCTCTGCATGCTATGGATTCACAGCATTACACACACATTCGCACACGCACACATACACACAAACACACACATTCGCAGACATACACACTGTGTCACTTTCTGTCCGTACATTTTCACTCTGTTGGGTTTTGGTTTCGCTCCACTGGGTATCAACCAGGAAGGAATGATGGAGTCATTCTTCACACACATGCACACACACACACACACACACACACACACACACACACACACACACACACACACACACACACACACACACACACACACACACACGCACACACACATACACACTTTCTCCCGTAGGAGATAGAGAGGGTATGTTTGGTTGTGATAGCGACATAACATTTACTGTGTCCTGAGAGAAACAGAGGATTTCTTTTGACTTTGAACACTTGCTTATGGGTGATACGGCCTGAAATCTATATTGCGATATATATTGCAGTGTCCTGCGATACCAGTATATGTATCACCATATATTATTTGGCAAATAAATGAAGATAGGGCCATTTCAAAACAGGTTACAAAGGCTCATAATTTAGTTGCTGAAGTATGCAGTAACATATTGCTTAATTTCCAGTTGTATTATTTTCTCAAAACTATAGTTAATCTAGTTGATAATTTGCTGTTAATATCTGATTAGTTCCTGTTGTTACATGGTAACATCTACACTTCTGTTAAAAAGTAATAAACACTTATTTGTCTGTTGTTTGGATACATGAGTAAGTAGGTAAGTGATAAATGATAAATAAATATAAGTGCATTTTATTTATAAAGCGCTTTTCACACAGATAAAAATCACAAAGTGCTGTACAAAACATAGGTGAATTAACACAACAAATACATTAAAACAACAGGGGCAACATAAAAATTATTTTTTTTAAACAGTTAATAACTCCATTAACTACAAACTTTTCTAAAAAGCGATGACTTCAAAAGTTTTTGAAAAGAGACAACACAGTCAAGCTCATGGAGGGACTGGTGCAGGTCATTCCAGAGTCTGGGGGCTACAGCCTAGAATGCTAGGCCCCTGTGGCATGTTTTAAAATTACGTTTTGGGATCTTTAGGAGACCCTGGCCTGAAGACCAAAGGCTGCGCCCTGAAGTGTAGGGGCACAAAAAATCAGCGATATACTAAGGGGCCCCACCATGGAACGCACAGAAAGTCAGGACTAAAATCTTAACTTTTATGCAAAATTTGACTGGAAGCCAAAGAAGACTTGATAGAATGGGGGTAATGCGGGCTGTTTTGGGTGCACCGGTCAAAAGTCGGCAGCCGCATTCTGTTCAGTCTGAAGTCTCTTGGAGTTGACTTGTTCAAAGAAGTGAAAACGGATGAACACGTGAATGATCATTTTGAGATCCAATTTTGACAACAAATTTCTCAATTTAGAGATTTTTCTCAGGTGATAAAAACAGTTTGGTCAGTTGACAGCGGTGACCCTCCAAAGACATTGACTGATCAAAAACAATCCCAAGGTTTCTGAGGCTGGTTTTAACAGATGCATATTCTTCCAGTGACTGAGTGCGTTCCCTCCGGGTACTCCGACTAACTCCCACCTCCAAAGACATGCACCTGGGGATAGGTTGATTGGCAACACTAAATGGTCCCTAGTGTGTGAATGTGAGTGTGAATGTTGTCTGTGTTGGCCCTGTGATGAGGTGGTGACTTGTCCAGGGTGAAACCCGCCTTCCAGCTTTGTGCAGCAGATATGGTCACACATGCAGAAACTGTCATTTAGTCGTCTGTCTTAGGCTGACAGCATCCTCATGCAGTACATCGTCTTCACTTTGTCTTCATTTGTGTTTTCATGTGGAAAATAAAAAATACACAACATTGTGTTGAACAGCACTAAAACCACACATTCACCTTCAGTGTTTCATTATCTTCTACAAACGTATATGCTTTATTTTACTGCCTTCATCTCTTTTCTCAAGGATACACACACACACACACACACATTCTTGTATCTGTTACCTTCTCGAGACCTCCGAAGAATGCCTACCTCTTTAGGACCACCCTTTCTAGATATATAAAGATTTGTATTTACAATATTAATAATATATACGTACATACTATGCAAATATAAAAAAAGCTTGTTGTGAAAAAAGGTCACAATTTTACAAGAAAAATATAGAATTTTGGCAGTATTATAATAAAAGTCATATTTTTAGTTACAGCAAGTCCAAATTTTACAAGAAAAACTGAACATTTGTGCAATATTATGATAAAAGTTTTAATTTTACTCAATAACAGTCGCAATTGTACAAGAAAAGCTGAACATTTTGGCAATTTTATGAAAAAAGTCATAATTTTACTCTACAAATGTCACAATTTTATAAGAAAAGTTTAAAATGTTGGCAATATTATAATAATAAACGGAATTTTACTTGGCAAAAATTTCAGTATTTTATTATAAGAACAACAAAAACATTGGCAATATTATGATAAAAGTCTGAATTTTATATGACACATGTCACCATTTTGCATTAAAAAGTAATAATTTTACATTAAAAAGTAATTATTTTACATTAAAAAGTAATAATTTTACATTATAAAGTACTAATTTTACATAAAAAAGTAATAATTTTATGAGAAACCATTGCAATATTACAGAAACAGAAAGAATATCAGAAATTGTTCCCAATTTTATAAGAAAAAAGTCGACACATTGTGAAAAAAAGACTGCTTTTAGTTTTAAAAAAATGTATTGAATTTTTTGTTGGTAATAGTTTTTTAATCTTCATTATTTACTTCAAGTTATTATAGTATGTATCTATATATAAATTTATTTATTTTAAAAATTAATTTTGGTGCATTTAAATTTTTTACACACACTTGTTATTTCATGTCTTGACCAGAGGGGGAAGCACTTTTATAACCGACACACAGCCAATTTGAAAAAATCCCTTCTTTTTGGGACCACCCTAATTTTGATAGATTTCACCACCAGGGGTGCAAATGAGACATTCTCTATTAGATGCAATGGTTTTCCTTATTGGGACCATGATTTCGGTCCTAATTTGTATACCGGTCCTCATATGGAATGTACTTTTCCTTGTTGATGTCTCAAAAAGGGTAGGAATACAAGAACACACACACACACAGACACACACACACACACAATCTGTCTATAGGAGATGATTTATGCTTCTGTGTTATTTTATTTTTAGACCAATTACTCCCTTTCTCGTTCTACTCTACTCTCCTTTTTTGCCACTTTTGTGTGTATTTACAGATCTCCCCTAATGTTTATTTTACCTTTTTCTGTCTCGCCGCCGCTAAAAGCAAGCAGGTCAGGTTGAATAAACGTCACTTGTCGCTGTATTATCTTCTTTTGTTGAGTCGCCGCTCCAGGCACCCTCTCACAGACCAGCGCATGAAGACGATGAATCAATGAATAATTAATTCAACAACAATGAAAGCTTAATGCTAATGCATTTACTGTCTGTTTGCACACGTCGCGCGCTTGTCTGCTAATGTGCGAGTGACACAATACACAAGTTTTGGCGTCTCACAATTATTCCAAATAAGGGGTAACCATTTACATGTTTTTTATTTCTGATACAAACATTGGAACCTTGAGTTTTGGCAGATTATACATGCTTCTATTATTTTTTTTATATAGAATGTTGGAAAATGTTTGATCAAGTGAAATTAGTCAAACAGAGAACAATGGCATGAAAAACACTAAAATATTTATTATTAACCATGTGGAATTAACTTATGCTGTCTTTAAGTTGAAGTGAAGTGGTAATTGTTTTTTGGTGAACCATAGTGGCTACAATAACTCACGACGTTAAGCTCATGACGCAGTAAGTTGAATGATGCGTACACGTTTGTTACTGGATACTTTCTAATGCGCTTCTGCCTTGGAGAGTTTGTATGTGTAAGTAATATGCAACTATAATTATTTGATACTTGTTATATTGACAAATGCGGTGTTTTACGTAGATTGCAATATTGTTCAATAAAAGACATATATTTACATAGTTTTAGTTTATTTCTAACAAGCACACAATTACAACATGATACATCACAATTTCAAGTTTCTCTTTTCAACATGTTCGAAAAGGGGTAGGAAGAAACAGAACTTACAGTATTTAATCATACCCCTTTTCCATTACATAGCAATTGTTAACACTTTTCCCTTCCTGTTCTCAGTTTATTCACAATATACTCCATAAATAATACAATTTAAAAATAAATAGATAATTAGTGAAGTAAGTTGTATTACATATGGCGAGATAAATACGATTATCAATAAATTCAGAATGTTTATCATGGTTCTTCTTCTTTGTACTTAGTAAACACTTTGAGTGTGAACAGTTTCTTAAATTGAATCATATTAGTACACTGTTTGATTTCTTTACCTAATCCATTCCATAAATTAACTCCACATACTGATATACTAAAGGTTTTAAGTGTTGTGCGTGCATACAAATGTTTTACATTACATTTTTCTATAAGGTTATTTTTCTCCTCTTTGTTGAGAAGAATTGTTGTATGTTCTTGGGTAGTAGGTTGCCGTTTGTTTTGTGCATAATTTTGGCTGTTTGCAAATTCACTATATCGTGGAATTGCAATATTTTTGATTCAATAAAATCGAAATATTTGTAGCCGGTAGCCTACCATGTTTACCTTTTTGTTAACTTGTGTTTGGTTAACTTGTGTTGCCAGATATTTCGACGGTAATGGGTGTGTGTTGACTTATTTTCCCGAGCATAGTAGGTATATACTGCAGTAAGCTGTACACTGACTACTCTAAAGTGGATTAATTTCTGTAGTATTGCCGCCCTGTGCTCCAGCTTCTGCTTCACACTGTCAAAGTACATGCTGAAATTATATTTCCCATCAATGAACGGTAGCGCCGTAGCGCATCAGTGCCAGCAGCTATCGTGCAGCTCCATTCTAATAAAGAGAAAAATATAGACGTATAAAAACAAGCTTTTTTAAAATGAGATTCCGACCTGAAGCTATAGCTCTGTTGACCACATAAAGACACACTAGCCTTTTTATTAGTGGTGCATGTGCGATCTGTAAAAGGTCAAGGGTCACTGGTGACAATTACGCAAGTGTAATCTTGACCAACGTAATCCTTGTGCTGGGCTTAGGTCTGTTAATTGAAAATGGTGGTGGCATGTTCATAGAAAGCAACATGGTGTTGAAGCAACGAGGAGTTTTAAAGGCCTACTGAAATGAGATTTTCTTATTTAAACGGGGATAGCAGATCCATTCTATGTGTCATACTTGATCATTTCGCGATATTGCCATATTTTTGCTGAAAGGATTTAGTAGAGAACATCGACGATAAAGTTTGCAACTTTTGGTCGCTGATAAAAAAAAGCCTTGCCTGTACCGGAAGTAGCGTGACGTCACAGGTTGAAGACCTCCTCACATCTGCACATTGTTTTCAATCATGGACGCCAGCAGCGTGAGCGATTCAGACCAAAAAAGCGACGATTACCCCATTAATTTGAGCGAGGATGAAAGATTTGTGGATGAGGAAAGTAAAAGTGAAGGATTAGAGGGCAGTGGAAGCGATTCAGATAGGGAAGATGCTGTGAGAGGCGGGTGGGACCTGATATTCAGCTGGGAATGACTAAAACAGTAAATAAACACAAGACATATATATACTCTATTAGCCACAACACAACCAGGCTTATATTTAATATGCCACAAATTAATCCGCATAACAAACACCTCCCCCCTCCCGTCCATATAACCCGCCAATACAACTCAAACACCCGCACAACACACTCAATCCCACAGCCCAAAGTACCGTTCACTTCCGCAAAGTTCATACAGCACATATATTTCCCCAAAGTTACGTACGTGACATGCACATAGCGGCACGCACGTACGGGCAAGCGATCAAATGTTTGGAAGAAAGCTTCGTACTCACGGTAGTGCGTCTGCTATCCAACTCAAAGTCCTCCTGGTTGTGTTGCTGCAGCCAGCCGCTAATACAACGATCCCACCTACAGCTTTCTTCTTTGCTGTCTTCATTGTCCATTAAAAAAATTGCAAAAGATTCACCAACACAGATGTTGGCAGATGTTGGAATTTTGCGATGAGAACAGAGCTGTTTGTATTGGGACACAATGGTGTCCCAATACTTCCGCACACTCCGTGACGTCACGCGCAAACGTCATCATACCGAGACGTTTTCAGCCGGATATTTCCCGGGAAATTTAAAATTGCACTTTATAAGTTAACCCGGCCGTATTGGCATGTGTTGCAATGTTAAGATTTCATCATTGATATATAAACTATCAGACTGCGTGGTCTGTAGTAGTGGGTTTCAGTAGGCCTTTAATGTTTAACTTGATCTCAATTTATTTGATCAAATTTTACCTTATTCTATTTTATTTTATAAATATATCTAAGTGAATTTTTAATTTACATATTCGTTTTATATATATCATCCATTCATCCATTTTCTACCGCTTGTCCCTCTCGGGGTCGCGGGGGTGGAAGACGGGAGTACACCCTGGACAAGTCGCCACCTCATGCAGGATTTCAACTGTATTTTATTTTATCAAATTTGGTATAATTTTTTATATTAAGACATTTAGTTCAATTGTATTACAAATGATCTTATTTTATCTAATCATATTTTCTTTGATTAAATGTTGTCCTATTTTGTATAATTTTGTCCTATTTTATAAAATGTTATTGTATCAATTTATTTTAATTGTATCTAATTTTATTTCATATGATCAAAACGTGTTTTGTTTTATCTAATTTCATCTTATTTGTTCTAATTTTATTTGATTACATTGTATGCTATTTTATAAAAAAAAAAATATTTTATTTTATTTCATGAATTTTCTGTTACATTTCTTCTTATTATAGCCTCACAAAGTAGGGGAAGAGGAGTGTGACAGCAAAGTAGCAATTAGGACCATGTGATGTGTGTATTCCTGGTACAGTGCTGATCACTGTGTGTGTATGTGTGTGCGCATGCGTGCGTGCGTGCTGCAGCCTGCAGTTTCCATGGCAACATGGGAACCCATCTTGGTCTCTATGGTAACTTGTGGTTGGCACCTAGGAAGAAGGATGCAGAGAGTGGGAGTGAAAGCAGGAAGAAAGAAAAGTTGATGTTCATAATTCACGACATGGACAAAAGTTTTGAGACAATCACTTCATCAATCAAGTGTTGATCTTGTAGTCTTTGAGCAGATAAAAGTATAAACCAGGCTGTCATTCATCTGTAGCTTTAATACGAACGCGGAAGGTCAAGGCGAATGGGATGGTACGCTGGGACGTCGATGCTGTAATCCGATTGGCCGAGCTGATGGATAGATGGTTGAGTTGACCTCTTATGTTTAACCTGATTACTGCCGCCACACGCTCACCTTTCCTCCATCTTTTAGCCTCTCATTCCTTTCCCATCGCTAACCAGATTACATTATGGATTTTGCCCTTTCTGAGGTTGCTTAGTGTGTGTTTGCGTGCTTAGTGTGTGTGTGTGTGTTTGTGTGTGTGTGTGTGTGTGTGTGCGTGTGTGTGTGTGTGTGTGAGCTGCTCCTACCAGATGTTCTCCTCTTCTTCAGTGTCTGTCACTGGCAGCATGTTTTGAGTATGTGTGTGCGTGTGTGATTGGCAGTGATGGAGAGCCATGCTCATCAAAGGTGTGTGTGTGCGTGTGTGTGTGTGTGTGCGTGTGGTTGCGTGCGTTCGCACGTGTGTAATTAATTACACGACTCGCTCTGCGGTGGAGGGTGATGAATGCACAAACAATGAATTATTGAAAGTCTGCAAGTGACACATGAAATAATTAAAAAGGTGTTTAATGGATCTTTATGCCTCACCTGGAAAGAAAACACTTTAAATCACTTTAAGAACTTTAAACCTTTAAACCTGAAATGTCCAAAGTTTACCCACCAAGGGTTACATGCAGAAATATATATATATATATATATATATATATATATATATATATATATATATATATATATATATATATATATATATATATATATATATATATATATATACAGTATAATAATAAAATTTAAAATTGCTCCTAAAGCTCTGACCACTGAAGTGTAATGTACAGTGTTTATAACACATTATATGCAATCAACATGAAGTGAATCACAAGTTTTGTCAGCATAACGTTTTCTTTATTTAAAATAAATCGAAAATATCAGTTAATTAAATGCAAAAATCCTCACATTTTTTGGTGCAATACATCAACGCATTAGTATAAAGCACTGATGTAAGCTGCTTTTTTGAAACCTTTGATGTTGTTAGAGCAGTCAGACAGGATGTTGCGCAGAGCACTTTTATTGTGAAGGCTGAAAGTGTGTTGCTGTTCTTAAGGGCACTTGACGACTGCTATGTTTTTGAGTGGAGACAATTTGAAGCTACGTAGAAAAAAGAAAATTACAGCTGCTGTCCTGTCTGTACATCAATCCTACATCAATCTTACATTGATCTTACATTAATCTTACATCGATCTTACATTGATCTTACATTAATCTTACATCGATCTTACATTGATCTTACATTAATCTTACATCGATCTTACATTGATCTTACATCGTTTTTACATTGACCTTACATGGATCTTTCATTGAGCTTAAATACACACAAACACACACAAGTTTTCGAAAACATTTATTTT
>NC_084742.1:17266095-17331095 GCF_033978785.1 Entelurus aequoreus | reverse complement strand
TATTGGTGTGAGGGTGCCACTGGGAATGAGACAAGGGGGGAAATAAATGATGCCAAGGTACAGTGGAGGCAGAGATGATGAGAAATGTAGGCAGAGGGCAACTTCTCACTTGGCCCTCATCCAGCTGGCATATAAGGAAGCAGTCTCTTGAGCGTTCTCCATTTATTTTTAGATATTCTTTAAAAAAAACTAATTTAAAAGCCATTTTCAGCGTTTTGCAGACCATCCTCTCATGCGTCACCTGATGTGTCGCAAGTCCAATTCCTTGGCAGTCAGCTTCATTTATTTGTGAAAGCCATCTGTAATCCCCTGCAGGACGCAAGCTCTCTTTTTGTGTTTCAAACTTTTCTTTTGTTGTTTTTTGTCACCGACTCAGCCAAGCTTGTCTCTCGCGGGACAGTAGGCTTGACCACTTATGTTCGATTATGTTTGCAGCTTATGAACAAGGAAGTCCGCACAAATGGGTCGCCTGAATCATTACTTATTGAGCAAAAGCCTGTGAATATTAATCAACAAGGTCCTTTTGATAGAACTTCTATAAAATTACATAAACTTTCCTGAACATCACGCTTCAAAGGCTTCAAAATGACGCTGCCCCCACCAGTGTCTGGGTAACAAGTGTTGGCAAGAGTAAGCTCTGGTCAGAGATAAGCACCTGGAGGACAGCTTTCAGTCACCCAATCAAGTGGCAGCGGATTGTCTACATCTAAAAGTAGCAGAATGCTACTTGCTGTTCTGTTTGATATTTAGACTAAAATAACTTTTGGGTTTGCGTCATTGATACATGGATGAAGTTCACAATGTATCTCGTGCGCACGAGATAATTTCTGGTGCGCACCAGAAAGCATTGGATGCGTGCAGATGGTTTGAGGTGTCTGTGAAAATGGCAGTTCAGGAGTTAATTCGGGTGTTAATTCGGGTGTATTTCCAACTAGGACTTTCCCCCATGTGTGTTCTGGCAAAATGTGAATGCCTGCCAAAAATGTATTTCCTTCGCGGGGGCGCGCAGCGCTCGCTGAATCTACATTTTTGTCTTGGTGTGTCCACAGCGGATTACTAGGTGTAAGACAAACACTTTATCTTCCTGGTTATTGTAACGCTACGTGTTTGACATTATTTAAGACTTTATCGTGCCCGGAAAAGGACAGTTTTCCTCTTCTGTGGCATTAATGTGATTTAAAGGACTGTTAGTCCGATGTTGATGTGATAAAACTTCTTTCTTGTTTGGAAAATACACACACAATTGTAACTGTTATTTCTTCCTGCACATAATACATACCGGTATGTACAACGTGTTTGGATGTATTCATTTATGTAAAATTGTCATTAAATGTAATATTGCCTGACAAAAAGTGATTCGACGTAATATTTTTATATTTACACATCGCATATTTACACACACGCATTTTACTAGAATACCCTTATGAGCATTACATATATCAACATCAAGTACCTACTGTACTGTTTACTTGTTACTTACTTTTTAGAGCAAATATCTACCCAAATGGCCACTTTGTTGCTGCCAAAAATGTATTTCTAGTAATATTTGGATATTGACACATCTCATCTCTGCATATTCTTCTAGAATACCCTTATGAGCATTCCATATACAGTATATAAATCAAGTACCTACTGTACTGTTTACTTGTAGAAATAACCTTTACAAAGCTGTCACAGACAAATGGTACACAGCTCCAGTATGTGCTGAGAGAATTTTCTTTTAATATTTGTGTAATGTTATATATATACCGTAATTTCCGGACTATAAGCCGCTACTTTTTCCCCTCGTTCTGGTCCCTGCGGCTTATACAAGGGTGCGGCTTATTTACGGCCTGTTCTTCTCCGACACCGACAAAGAGGATTTCGGTGGTTTTAGTACGCAGGAGGAAGACGATGACACAATGATTAAAGACTGACTTTTCAAATACCGGTAGGCTGGTTATTTTGATAACGTACAGGCGAGCACTTTGTATTACTTTGCACCGTTGTATTATTTGTACTCTGCACGAATGCTGTTCGCCATGTCAAAGATGTGAAAGTTTGATTGAATGATTGAAAGATTTATTGTTAATAAATGGGACGCTTTGCGTTCCCAAACAGTCATCTCTGTCCCGACAATCCCCTCCGTGGTAGCAGGAACCCCTATATACTACGCTAATTACACATCAAAACCCTGCGGCTTATAGTCGGGTGCGGCTTATATATGGAGCAATCTGTATTTTCCCCTAAATTTAGCTGGTGCGGCTTATAGTCAGGTGCGGCTTATAGTCCGGAAATTACGGTATATATATATATATATATATATATATATATATATATATATATATATATATATATATATATATATATATATATATATATATATATATATATATATATATATAAATGATAAATGGGTTATACTTGTATAGCGCTTTTCTACCTTCAAGGTATTTAAAGCGCTTTGACAGTATTTCCACATTCACTCATTCACACACATATCAACTTTGGTGCATGTTATCAGATCAAAGTCACTGGGGTATGTAAACTTTTGATCAGAGTCATTTGGGTACTTTCTTTTGTCATTTTGATTTAAAAAGAGTAAACACAGTTGTTTGCCAATAAATAGCTCCACACAACCATTAAGCATGAGTGGAAGAAAGGTTTTTGTGTTATCATTCATATTCTCTGAAGAATGGCCAAGAAATCATAAATTCTCTCAGGGTATGTAAACTTATGAGCACAACTGTATATATATACATACATATATATATATATATATATATATATATATATATATATATATATATATATATATATATATATATATATATATATATATATATATATATATATATATATATCAGCTATATAAGTATAATCAGTCAAATAAAGTCAGACAAATACTATAATATGAGCTCTAATGTGGCATGTATTTTGTCAGTTTGTCAAGTTAGCTGCAGAGAAATGACAAAAGGACATGTCACGCAAGGTAAAGTTCTTTTGACGTCGACCAGCAATTAAAAGGCAAAGTTTCACTGCTAAGAAAAAGATAAACAGTTGAAATGATTTCATTCCAGATAAAAAAGTAATTTACAGGATGGTTAAAAATGAACAATAAAAACGATGATAAAAAAAAAAAAAGTGCAATAAAAGATTAAAAAGACAAGTCAACTAAAATAGTTCTCAGCTCTTTCCACCCGCAAGTCAGCAGATTTGTTCCAGCTGGCTTTCTTTGCTGGGGGGAAGAGGCGTCCAGAGGGTGGCCGTGCTCCTTGACCTCTTTTAGCTCGGCTACGGCCCTGCAACTCCTGCTTCAGTCTTTCCTGCAAAGTCGCTGTGGAGGAGAGCAGAAAGGTGCACTCACTGAGCGGTAGGCGACAGCTTGTCATAAACAAATACGCCCACCAGGGACAGAATTATTTCGCTTTCCTTTATTTAGCGTATTGTGAGCGTTGAGCCGATATCTCCCGTCGGCATGTGCTCGTCCTGGCCACCTGCCGTCTGTCTGCCGTGCATCGTCACTCCAGTGCAGTTCCCCGCATTAGGCTCTCAACCTTTTCTGCATCCCTTCGCGTCACTCTCGCTTGTCCAGTCCTCTCATACGAGCTGTGTCCCAATTCAGGGTCTGCAGCCTTCGGAGGACCCGGCCTACGCAGCCTCAGAAGGCTGGATCTTCGGAGGCACCTCCGAAGGATGCGTCACCCAATGTTAAATGGGGCAGTCTAGCCTGCGGAGGATACTTACATTTGAAAGGGTATTCGGTGACGGTGCCACTGCTTGTATTTGCCGCCATCGTCAAAAAGATCCGGGTTGAACAAAGGGGCGCAAAGCATCTTGGGATATGGGAGACCACGAAGGATAGTCGCGGTGCATCCTCCAAATACCTGACTTGACTTTATTTATTCATGCTTGCAGTGGAGCCAGGGCCCCACTGAAAAAACAGCTGCACTTTACAATGAATATCAAACAAACAAAGATAAAACAAATGAAAAGAACAGACAGTATTTTATATTAAAAAAAAATTAAAAAAACATTTTTAGGGCAACAGCAGCATGGAAACTATTAGCATTCTGGCATATGACTGTATTACTTATTTAATTAGATAGTGTCATTATACAGTTTAATTGCAGTATGCAGGGTAGAGTTTTTAAGTCTCTTTGTCTTGGCAGGGAAAAGGAGGGCACATTCGTCGGCTGCATTTGGCGGAGCCTTCGAATTTGAATGAATTGGGACAGCCTTCGTGCAGCGTTGTGACATAAGCGGCCTTCAAATTCGCCCTTCGAAGGATGCAGACCTTGAATTGGGACACAGCTACAGTGTGTCCCTGCTCCTCCGTCGTGACACCCTTTTCTACCTTCCTCCACTCTGAGCTCCCCTTCTCCAATCACATTGCTTGATTGTTAATTTTCCCAGCTGTCTCCTATCAGTCCACCTAACAGTTCAGGGAGAATTACAGCAACCCTACTAAAACATGCACTTTAACAAGCCAGAAATCTACAAACACCCCACTTAAAAAAAACTGCTTAACAATAAAAGCAACCAATTACATAAAATCACACTATACAAAAACACACCAAGTAAAATATGAAAACCACACATACCAATGAGTTAACAGCACACTTCTTCACATGCTATTGTGGCAGCTCCTGATTACAATTGGTTTAACGTCAGCACCACCTACAGGACTGGAGTGGAACAGTATGTTTAGTGTTGTTTGGCTTTGGTGAAGTTTAGTTTCCTCTGTTTGTTGAACATCTGTTTGTCTTGTTTGTCCTTTTTAGTATGCTAAATCAGCAGTGGGTATCACTTTTATTATTAGTAACCTATGACGCTGATGTCCCTAATAAATAGACCCAGGGTGTCAGCGTGATCGTGCGCAGCAGAAATACCTACAAGCTTTACTCTGCTGCTTTCTCAGACTTGTGTGAGTGTGTGTTTGAATATGGGATTCATGTAGTGCTTATTGGTCAAAACGGCAAGTGGCCACGTTGTGCGTGAGTGCTGTACACTGCCCTTGATGAATAAGCCGGGCCTGTTTCTCACTGGAGCAGGAGTTTTATAGCGGACAAATTCTGCAGTAATGCACGCTTGAGAGGGGTTGCAAACATCATCCGTGCGTTTTACATCATTGATCGTCCATTTAGAGTTGCTTACACAAACTATAATGAGGCCATCAAGCGTTGATGACTCGTCCATCCAGATTCATAGTCATGGCACTCAGTTGATAGATGATGGCTCCCACTCACCCCTCCCAATGCAGACAAACATACCCTATGCTGCTGCCACTGCATTCTATTGGTTCACATAAAGTTCCAAGGGCATTGATTCCAAGACGCTTCATTAATATGTATTGGAAATTACTTATGCTGCTGAAGGTTACACGCAATGCAGTACAGTTTGAATTTGCAGAAAGAAAAATGGAATGTGTTCTTAGTTGTTAGGGAGAAAAAGCAGAAAGAAAAATGGAATGTGTTCTTTATACGAAGACGGTATAGCTCGGTTGGTAGAGCGGCCGTGCCAGCAACTTGAGGGTTGCAGGTTCGATCCCCGCTTCCGCCATCCTAGTCACTGCCGTTGTGTCCTTGGGCAAGACACTTTACCCACCTGCTCCCAGTGCCACCCACACTGGTTTAAATGTAACTTAGATATTGGGTTTCACAATGTAAAGCGCTTTGAGTCACTTGAGAAAAAGCGCTATATAAATGTAATTTACTTCACTTCACTTCACTTTATTGTCAGGGAGAAAAATAGTGGTCAACAAATGCCATAATTTCCCCCCAAAAATCAAAAGTGACAGTAAAATTGAGGATATCCCATGCTTCTATCAATCAATCAATCAATCAATCAATCAATCAATCAAAGTTTATTTATAGAGCCCTAAATCACAAGTGTCTCAAAGGGCTGCACAAGCCCTCGGCTCAGATCCCACATCAGGGCATGGAAAAACTCAACCCAATGGGATACAATGAGAAACTTTGGAGGGGACCGCAGATGGGGGGACCACCCCCCCTGGGCGACCGGTGCAATGGACGTTTATAGTTTATAGTGTGAGAGTCCAGTCCATAGTGGGGCCAGCAGTAGATCATCTTGAGTGGAGACGTCCCCAACTGATGCACAGATGAGTGGTCCACCCCGGGTCCCGACTTTGAACAGCTAGCGCATCATCTGTGGTCACCTAATAACCTCTCCACGCAGGAGAGGGGGGCAGAGCAGAAAAGAGACAGCAGATCAACTGGTCTAAAAGGGGGGTCTATTTAAAGGCTAGCGTATACAAATGAGTTTTAAGATGGGACTACTCCTGAACCGCTGCACACAAAAGGGTGAACATTTGTCAATAAATGCACTCCTGCTGTCTTGCCTGTGCTATTATGTTTCTCGCAAATACGCCACGCGGCGGCGCTGTTACTAAACCCCATAAGTGTAATTGACTAGAAATTTGGGACTTATAAGCCCATGTTTTTAAAATTTGAGCAAGACTGGTTGAAAAACATGTCTGCCATCCTGCAATATGTATTTGACAACGACAGTGGTACCTCATTTTACGAGTGCAGTATTTTGATATTACAAGCGGTCTCTTGGCTTTATGTCATGCTTAAATTACGAGCATAAATCTGAGTTGTGAGCCTTCTATTTTCTAGTTAGCGTAGTGAATGTCATAGCACCCCATAAACCCGAGAATAACTGGTCTTACTCATTAGCATTAGCTTATAGCTAGAGATGGAAATACTTTTGTTTTCCAACCCCTGGAAACCTTTCCACTACCCACAGCCTTGTATTGATTTTACATTGATCGATGACGTGGTCCACAATAATACAAACAGATGAGATATGTTGCAGGTGTATGTGTTGTCCTTGCTAGCATTAGCGCCGTAGTTTATTCTCAAACTTAGTCGGTATGTCAATTGGTTGTTTCAACATTTAGTTTGTGAAAGTCGGAGGGAGCAGAGTTGAGTTTTTTGGGGACAGATGAGTGCAAACCATTTCTCCAGACAAACGTTCTTTCTCCTCACCATGACATTTCACTCACATTTATGTCAATTTCGGGATATTCGACGTTTAACAGTGGATTCAGTTTTTATTGGTCAATACTGTGATTCCGTCCACCATTCTGTTAACACAGAAATCATAGGGCCCAACTTTATTGACCAGCTGTTGCTTTTTGGTAAGTAACTAGGCTCATTGTCCATGCTGGATATAATGAAATGGCGAGATGGCGATCAGAACAGACCAAATGCAGACAGCAAAAATCATGCACAAAGCAAACTATAGCCTGATACCCAAAAATATACAACAATTCTCCTGAATAAAAGAGGATAAATATAACCTTAGAGGAACATCTAACCTAAAACATTGGTATGCTTGTACAACACTAAAGACCTTTTAACATATCAATATGAGGTATTACATTGTGGAATGATTTAAGCAAAGATGTCAAACAATGAATGCACTAATATGATCCACTTTAAGAGGTTGTTCAAGTATTTACAATGTACAAAGAAGAAGAATTCTACTAGACATCTTGACTTTTATTGAAAATTAGATATTATTAACCTCAGTAGGTCATTAATAACTGACTGAACAATTTTTTCAAGAGAACTGTTGTATTTAGAATTCATTGCCATAAATTGTGATACAAAACGCTACAAAACACGATGTAAACATATGTGTTGATGATTGATATGATGCAAAGAGGGGTAGGATGGAACAAGATTTGCTTCTTTCTACTCCTTATCAGACATGTTTTCAGGAGAAATTAAAATATGTTAAAACATTTTATGTATCATATTGTAACTGTATACATTTTTTAAATAAAGTTAAACAAATAAACAAACAAACAAAAATTGTTTTAAAGTCCTCAGTGTGCTGAAAGGGGTAATTATTGTACATCATTAAATTGTTTCATAAAACTACTGTACATTCTATTGTTTTGTTTTTATACAGTATGTTTATATAAAGGTTTTTTTCTTTTGAAAAGGCATGTTACATGTTAAAATTTGAGATCTTTTGGGAGCCAAGCGCCGATTAAATCGATTTTAATTATTTTCAATGAGCGATATTGACCCCGAAAGGAAAAGCGGTAGAAAATGGATTGATGGATGGATATTTAATTGAAATACGAGTGTTTTGAGTTTGACGCTCGGTCACAGAACCAATTGAGCTCATAAGTTGAGGTACTACGGTAATTGCCTATAAGTCATTGACCATTTGTCTAATGGTAGTACACCGTTGACGGTATCTGTATCACATGTATGATAGCATGTCTGCCAAAGCATGTCAACGTGTTGTGTTCATGTAGGCTGTATTTAAAGTGTGAGACACCCCCATGTAGAGATGGAAATCCACCTGCAAGTTTTGCAAGTGGTCTCTCTGTTGTCATCCCTTGTCGTGAAATGTATCTCTTGAGTGTTTGCCAAGAATCAAAACACTGGGAACTGGTTCTCAACAACAACTGTTTTTTTAATTCCTATCCCTACCCCCATGGTCCCACTCCAAATCACACTTTTTTTCATTGGTGAGCAAATGAAAACTCACTTTCTGTAGTCGCATTGTAGATATACTCGCCCATGTCAGACATTTATTTTGCTTACTAATTCATCACCAGAGCAAGGAATTAGCACGCTTTTAAATTGGACATATCAAAATTAAAGATTTTGCGCAGCAAAAATCATCATATTTGCACAGGCAGCCACAGGCTCACATACATTTTCTAAAAATTCAAACGGAGGCATAGAGAAGATGGATAGGTCTCAGTTAATGGTTGGAATCAACTCCAAGTCGGGCTCACCCGGCATCTGCAGAGTAATGAACTCTAAGCGCCCAGGACTGAGCGCCCTTTTTTAAATGTGTATATATATTTTCCTCTACAAAGTCAAATCCCCTCACTTGACCCATAACTTACTCAACAGCATCAAAGCCAATTTCACAAACATGTCCTCCGTCTTTTTGCCATTAGGTGTGTGCATTGAAGGGAGAACTTAGGTTTTAGTACACGCAGGCTATGATTTGTCTTGATGTGTTCTGTTATATGATGCACAAACACCTCAGTCAACACCAGCTCTGTAGATTTAAAGTACTTTGTCACGGATGGACTCCAGCTGAATTATGACAAACTCATGTGCGGGTTCAGACAGAATTTGCAAAGCTTGGAACTTTTTCTCCCGCCCTCCGTGGTAAGTGATCAAAAGTTGGCCAGACTGTGACCGTGGGATTTCCTAAACTTCAAAGCGCTCGCTTCTACCAGAAGCAAATCCCGCGGCATCCGCTTCCTCTCGAGGACTGACACTTTCTGCAGCGCTCTTGCAGTGGTCTAATCAAAGACAGAAACACGTCTGTCATCAGCTAGTGAGTTGTCCTGAGAATGCAGTAGGAATGGAAAGTTGAGATGAGGTGTGGAAGCAGGTGATATTTGCCACAGATTTAGCCATAATGTTTTTTTGTAAGAAAGAGTTGACTGTTCCATTCCAGTCTTGTAGAGGGCAGTAATCAAGCAAATTAATATAAACTAGGAGGATGTCTACTGTCTTTTGTGGTCATTGTATGCCAACAATCAATGTAATTATAAGTACACCCATGACAAAGTCTTACAATATTATCATGAAAATAGACCTTGTATGTAAACAACAACCCTCCTAAGTCGGCTTAGGTCTATTTGTTTTTCGTGGTCAATCAAACGCCCGTATTGATGTTAATTAGAGTGCCGCTTTTCTAGAAACTCCAGCGTTGCCTAATCATCCATTAAAATTGTACCTTGTGCCTATTGAATATATTTTTCTCTAACAAGATAACTATCCAACAATCTGCGTCAGCTATTGAAGGCTGAGTAATAAATGGCCTCTACAGGCGGCCATAAATAATGCAAGACACCTTTATCGAGGAGGGAAACTTAATCAAAACGCCTCGCTTTGTAAGAAAACCCATTGATTCGCCAAAGACGTCCCTCCCTGTGTTTGCCTCCAGTCTGGGGTAAAGAGAAGAGAACAGTTTCACACTCTCATCCGTCCTGACAGCATGCCATGTTCTTGCACACCTGAGTTTAAAGAGCTCTAATACGCTCATTTGTATCCTTTTCACATCGTTCACCTCATGCATGTTTTTTTTTTAAGCTGTGGTCTTTGGGATGTGTCACACTCCCTTCCACAGGATGATATCCAGATGCAGCATCTCTATTGGATTATATCCATCTAATATCAAATATCAGCCCCTGTGGTTGTTATGTTGTGCGTTTGACAAGATTAGGCCTCGATTTCTCCATTTTGTTTTAGAGGAAGATTGTGTCGGATACAATCAAATTGATTTAATGTATTTGTCTGTCCTGTATTGAGCCAGTAATCAAAGGCAGTTGTCTCATTTGGAGGAAGAGTCCAGAAAGAAGCAGTTTTGTTAAAGTTGTAAATGACAGACGGGCGGCTTTAGGTTTCAGTCAGTAGCCATTGGCAAGTTTCTCCCTACACATACTAGTCATCCCTGACCTTGTCGTCACTCGGTACGACTGCACTGATATTGCCGCGCTCCGCCGCATTAAAATCCACCTGCCTGCGGCTAAATTTGATTGGTTAATACAGCATAGTGATTCTTTTCTATGGAGATGAATGAATGACGTCATGGAGTCTATATGGACTTTTATACTTGGCATTGATGTGTGGTGTCTTCCCTGCACACCTCTGGTCATGCACTTTATTTATTTCTTTTACGATTATCATATTCATTTCTTGCCCTGTAGGTCCAATTTTGTGCTGTAGCAGAAGGTGATGATGGGATACATGACTGGCTGAGCGCTGGAGCCAATTCCTGGCGACTTAAGCGCTACTGCAGTGTTTTATTTATGAAATATCTCAGCTGATGGGCTTCCGTGAAAGCCAATTCAGGCGTATAGGTCAACTGGAACACAGCACCCTCATATTGTGCCCTTTTGGTCTCATTTGGAATTCCGTGCAGGGAAGGTGAAAGTGAAAGCCTCCTTCAATCCAAAACAAGGTTTCTTTTAAATGGAACATGATGACATCTAAGACACTTCCTGTTCGTTCGCAAACTTTAAAACGAACGCGCTAATCGGCACGTGTCAGAAAAATGACGTAATTGTTAGTGCAATTGGACGAGCGACAGCAGAGACGGCGTCATTTGCAGCGGTGACTGACATTGTGTCCCACAAAGGCGAACAATGGCGTAATGGCTGAGAAAATCTTTGCCGGCACAATTGCTTGTTGCCATTATGCACCTAGAGCCTATTTTGCTTTTGTGGAGAAGACACAAAATTGCCGCGCTATTATCTCTTATCACCGCTTTGTGAATAAAGTTGCCCTGAGAGATGCATTAGAAAGATGTGGGCGGAAGCTGCTTTTACTAAGAAACAGGTGAATATGTGTTCAGTATGTCTCTAAAGAAAACCGTTTTTTGAGCCATTGATCCAGTGGAGATCTATCTCTACGTTTATACTTGACCCTTGAAATTCTCTCTTTTTCTTCTCTTTCGCCATTTTCTCCACTTAATATCATCAAAGTCTGTCTGTCCGCATTCCAGTCCCTCATCTCCCGTTGTGTTCCTTCCGTTAACTGCCTTGATTTCACTTCCTCGCTTAACAATCACCGTCCTCTTCTTCCGTCCCCCGCATCCTCTTCCCTCCCCTGGGGAGAAGCACAAGTCTGATGAACCCAGGAGAGAGGCCCGGAACAAATCAGTTTATCGATCTGTCCGCGTATCGCTCGCTCTTGCCCCTCCGATCGTCAGCTGAAAACAAAGTGTTTATTAAGCGAAACCTTCCCCATCTTCTTGCACACCTCGCTGCTCACAGACTGTGGGACATGTCCACACAGCAGAGACCAGATAAGCCTGACTGCTGCCCAACTTCAGCACTTTTGACCTTTGCCAATCATATTTTTAAAAACATGTACAGCAGAAGAAATAAGAATTCGATCCCCTGCTGACCGCCCTTTTACAAAGAACACGTCAACTATTTTTTTGGTAGGAGTGGGGTCAGAATCATTCTAGTTGTTGAGGAAACAAATACATTTTCTCTCAATCAAATACAAATCAATTCATAACTTTTGTTTGATGTTTTATTGATTTTTTTGTGTCCCTTTTGTTACAAAACTGTGGACACAGCAGTATTTCCCGTAAGTTCATTTACTTGTGGCGGCCCACCAAAAATCGATTTGGCTCTTCCTGTTCGACTTCGCTTATATAAACACATTGTAATGGGACTGAATGTATTTAATGCTTGTCGTCGCACTTTTGTACAGCAGATGGCGTCTTAACACTTTTTACATGCACCTGGTCTGCCACACAATAAGAAGACGTACCAGGAGGGATCAGATTTGCCGACTTAGTGACTTTGTTGTATTGTTTAGCGATTTTTCAGAACCTTCTTGATCCTGTTTTTCAAAAAAGCAACTAGCAACAAATCTAGCAACATTTTCTCGCCATCTAAACGCACTCACAGGCAGCTCTATCTTGTTTGTGACATACAAAAAAAGCACCAACAGAAGCTGCGGAAGAATGTTCATTTGTTTTTATAAACATTTTATTTGCTTTCCATGTTTTTTGCTCACTTTTTTGTCTTGTATGCAAATGAGTCATGGTCAATGATGCAAATTAGATGAGGACGTCACATAGGGATGGGTATCGTTTACATTTTCACCAGTGCTTACACAGTGCTCAAACCGGTACTTAAAAAATGGAAAACATGCACATTTTTTGTAAAAATGTAAACAATCCCTTTTTATTTTCACCGCATTTTTTGATTCAATTATATGAATTAATTGATAACTAAGTGATACATTCAAAATAAGAAATACAATCCTCAACAAATTGTCAAAATTATTGTTACAATACAGACCATACAGAATGTGAAAAGAAACTTACTTGACTTGTAATGTTTGATGCTCGTGATTCCGGGTGTTCCTGAATGCCACCTCGCTTGCTATAACTGTCATTGGTGCATAATGAGGAAGTGCTGCGTTGTTGTTGTTGTTGTGGGGGTGGCAAATGGCTAGCGTTACAATGTCAGTGGTCTTAGGTGGGCTGCTGTTGGCGTGTTAATGTCAGCAATAAAGTTTAAAAAGACCATTTGACTCTGTGTGCGTCTGTCAGTACTACTACATTACTTACAGTACATTACTTGAGCAATATCACTACTACTACATGATTTACTTAAAAACAAATCATATTGTCGATGTAGGTGCCCATATCTGCTATACAGATTTACTTTACAAGTTCTTGCCTTATTTGTATTTACTACAATACTTACAATATGTTACTTGTACAATATCACTACTACTAAGGAATTGGTACCGTTTTCATTTAAACCGATATAAGACAAATTACCGGTACCTGGTAATCGATACCGGCACTCAAAGGTACCAATTTTCGGTACTCTTGTGTGTGTTAATAAATATAAATTGTTTTTGATTATAAAATCCCATTTTTTATTGCAACACTTAAAAATTAGCTTATGATAACTGCTGTCGAGTTGTTATATCTTGTTATATGTCGTTTTGTGTTGAGTCTCAATTACAGTGGCATTGTTAGATGTTAGTAGAGTATAGTTTATGGTGTGTTGGTCAGTTCAGTCGCTGCTGTTTGTTGCGCCATACAAAGTGGTAATATTGTAAGTATTGCACTTACTACGCATCAGCTGTTTGGGTGTAACAAGCATCTTAGTTGTAGTTTTTATTAACAAAATTTGCAGGTGTTGAACTCACAATGTAAAATCGCTAATGCTAATCAGTAGTATGTCAATAACAAATGCAATGTATATTAGCATCAAGCTAGTGCATTTTTTAAAAAGTGGACCATTACTTTACTTACGTTGGAGTGTTTTTGGAGTCAATTTCTTTTGATGGTATTTAAAATTTCAACATTACTTGGAGGTAGTTTAGCTGAGTCCGCTCTCAGTGCTGCTGGAGTGATCTTTAAGTGCCGAAGTGCAAAGAGTCATGCGCAATCCAGGTCTCAAAACATGAAACGGTTGGACATTATGTGAATCGATGGGATTTGGTCAGTCCCAAAAAAGTACTGTATTCGGTACCTATACCTACTACTGCTACTAGTACTAGTCCTACTACACACTTAGAGTATGTTATTTGTACAATACCACTACTACTACATTACTTACTGGATGTCATTTGTACAATATTACCTTCAAGTACTTGTTGCAGGTTGCTGAGTCTGCATTAATTTAGCGCCCACATGAAGCATTGATAGCTTCTTCTATATCTTCAGTTTTGTTACGACCGTTTATCAGGGTGTTATCATGGAACCGAGTTTTGGCGTTAATACTCAGACATCACCCTGCCCTCCCAACCCACTGCCACAAATAGATTGCAGTCCTGTGGGGACACACTGCATAGCCTTAGGACTGGCCTGTAGGATTCTTGTCTATCATAGACAGTCACAAAGTGAGAGCGAGGTGCAGCAATAACGTTTATCTGTCATGCGCTGTCTATAGGGCTTAAATTGAGTCTGAATCTTGTACAGAACGATTGCATTATAGTCCCCTCCAAATGGGCTGAATTTGATTGAAATGGAAAGCAGTGGCTCTTTGCGCTGAAAATACATCACCGCTGATTACATTTTGAAGTGGTTGGAGGAGAGGGTATGGGGGGGTGGGGTGTTTGCTTGATATGAGGGTGAAATGCAAGCAAAATAAGTCAAGACTGCTCTAAAATACATTCCTATATAATCTGACGGATCCATGCCTTTCCCAAAGCCTCCCCTAATCAATCAGCCATTAATGGAGTAAGTGGCTGAGGAAGGATATTAAATGTTAATTGCTGCTAGGTATTGATAACCCCCATTGATCTCTGGTATAATTGCAACCGGTGAAAACAAAGATACATTATATCAGACGCTGTCAGAAGGTCTAAACAATGATGAATGGTTTCGCAAAAGAGATGTTGCTTGTCGGTGTCCTCTAGGGAATATTCTCGAGCCATCCTGACTTTAAAGCGCTCCGCTGTCTGGTTCTATCTTGCAACTTCATATTGACATGCTTTTTATTGCATATTCTCATAAATCAGCCGTCTTTTTGATTGGATTTTATTTGATGAGGGCAGGGCTCTCTCAATTGTCTTTAAGACTGTTTTGCTGCCATTTTTCAAGTATCACTTCCCCCAGGCGGTGTTTTAGTCTGTTTTTCGATGTTTAAATTACTCTTGCGAGGCCACAAAATCCATGACAATATAAAGTAGTGCAGTCTATAGTTTTTTTTTTACAACTAACAGCGGAACCTTGCCCCCTTGAAAAGGTGTTTCCAAGTGATTATTAGACTTAAAATAGGAGCTCATTTGAACCAAATCAGATGCCTGCAGGCGCTGTTAGTGACAGGAGGCAAGAATAATGGGTTATTTACACTGAGGTGCTCTACTCCTTGCACGGTCTGTTCCATCACCCTCTGGCCTGTGAAGTAGTAACCTACATTGTTAAAAGTTGGGAGAACTCTGAGGGCGGGGTGTCCTAACTTTTTCCACTGAGGGCCGCAGGCTGAACATTAAAAGGATGTGGGGCCCATTTTGGTATTTTTACTTTCAAAACCAATACAATATATACATTTTTAAAAAGAAAAAACAGCTTGAATGTTAGCTTTGAGTTTGCACTTAAACTTTTTCCTGTTTGATATTTCATTGCACATTTTATGTTTAGTTTTGTTTTAGTAATAGTATTTATAGGGAAACTTTTTGGACACCTCTGCCTTAGCGTACATGACATTTGTGGCCTTAATTTTTTTTATAGTCAATAGACCAGGGTTATTCAACTACATAGTGAAGAAGGCCGCAGTTTCAAGGGTTCAGGGGTCGGACATCGAAATTTGGATGTTTCGTTAGAAAGTGCCTCTGCAGGTTATATTCCTTTGAGAATGCGTCTACTCAATTGCAAAGTAAACACATCGGCTTTCACACTGCACTGTCAATAAATTAATTATTATTCCCTCGCTACTCATTTCCATGGTGTTCAGTTAGACAGATAGTTAACAGCATGAAGAAACAGAAGTTCCAGAAGTTTTGTTGAAGATTGATGTTCTTTCTTTTGATTTTTTTCCTTCCTCACTTTTATTTCTTTACAGTTCTTCCTTCTTTAAGGTTTATAAGACTGAAAATCCAAACAAAGTACACATTACAAAAGTACAAAGTCAATTGTGTATTTGGCATAAATGAAATGGAAGGTTTTGTGTTATTACATTCACACAATAAACTACAAGTTTAGAAATGAAACAACATCCACAGCAAAGATTGCACACGATGAATGTGGCTCAACACAATTAAAGGGGAACTGCACGTTTTTTGGAATTTTGCCGATCGTTCACAAGCATTATGAGAGACAAGAACACGAGTGTCTTTTTTTTCCCTCCTGGATGTTTAAAGATGATAAAACGCTTGAACGATGCGGCTAATGGGAGTCACCTTTGTAGCCTTCAAAGCCTTTTAAATCAATTTCAAAACCCTCCAGCAACGTTTTATATAGAAACCCCATTTCCATATGAGTTGGGAAATTGTGTTAGATGTAAATATAAACGGAATACAATGATTTGCAAATCATTTTCAACCCATATTCAGTTGAATATGCTACAAAGACAACATATTTGATGTTCAAACTGATAAACATTTTTTTTTTGCGAATAATCATTAACTTTAGAATTTGATGCCAGCAACACGTGACAAAGAAGTTGGGAAAGGTGGCAATAAATACTGATAAAGTTGAGGAATGCTCATCAAACACTTATTTGGAACATCCCACAGGTGAATAGGCAAATTGGGAACAGGTGGGTACCATGATTGGGTATAAAAGTAGATTCCATGAAATGCTCAGTCATTCACAAACAAGGATGGAGCGAGGGTCACCACTTTGTCAACAAATGCGTGAGCAAATTGTTGAACAGTTTAAGAAAAACCTTTCTCAACCAGCTATTGCAAGGAATTTAGGGATTTCACCATCTACGGTCCGCAATATCATCAAAGGGTTCAGAGAATCTGGAGAAATCACTGCAGGTTAGCAGCTAAGCCCGTGACCTTCGATCCCTCAGGCTGTACTGCATCAACAAGCGACATCAGTGTGTAAAAGGTATCACCACATGGGCTCAGGAACACTTCAGAAACCCACTGTCAGTAACTACAGTTGGTCACTACATCTGTAAGTGCAAGTTAAAACTCTCCTATGCAAGGCGAAAACCGTTTATCAACAACACCCAGAAACGCCATCGGCTTCGCTGGGCCTGAGCTCATCTGAGTGTTCTGTGGTCTGACGAGTCCACATTTCAAATTGTTTTTGGAAACTGTGGACGTCGTGTCCTCCGGACCAAAGAGGAAAAGAACCATCCGGATTGTTATAGGCGCAAAGTTGAAAAGCCAGCATCTGTGATGGTATGGGGGTGTATTAGTGCCCAAGACATGGGTAACTTACACATCTGTGAAGGCGCCATTAATGCTGAAAGGTACATACAGGTTTTGGAGCAACATTTGTTGCCATCCAAGCAACGTTACCATGGACGCCCTTGCTTATTTCAGCAAGACAATGCCAAGCCACGTTTTACATCAACGTGGCTTCATAGTAAAAGAGTGCCGGTACTAGACTGGCCTGCCTGTAGTCCAGACCTGTCTCCCATTGAAAATGTGTGGCACATTATGAAGCCTAAAATACCACAAAGGAGACCCCCGGACTGTTGAACAACTTAAGCTGTACATCAAGCAAGAATGGGAAAGAATTCCACCTGAGAAGCTTAAATGTGTCTCCTCAGTTCCCAAACGTTTACTGAGTGTTGTTAAAAGGAAAGGCCATGTAACACAGTGGTGAACATGCCCTTTCCCAATTACTTTGTCATGTGTTGCAGCCATGAAATTCAAAGTTAATTATTATTTGCAAAAAAAAATAATTAAATTTATGAGTTTGAACATCAAATATCTTGTCTTTGTAGTGCATTCAATTGAATATGGGTTGAAAAGAATTTGCAAATCATTGTATTCCGTTTATATTTACATCTAACACAATTTCCCTACTCGTATGGAAACGGGGTTTGTACACACTGCAAGTATTATATAATGTAGTAACAGACACTTTCATAACAATATCTTGTAAGTTCAATATTTACCGTATTTTGATCATTTTAATAATTTCCGGGACTGATTTTGTCCACGCATTGATTTCTGTTTCCATAGCAGCACACGACTGAGTTCTGGCATCAACTGTTTGTTCCTACTTCCGCAATCAAACACAAGTGTGTTTTCTAACCATGGCAGACTTGGTAACAGATAACAACGGCGACTACTTTTGGACAAATGAGGATTCACAACCTTATCTTTTTGAAGCTGAATATACGCAGGATGAACTACTACTTGAGCAACCCTAGTTTGGTTTCATCAATTCTATTTGGGTGATGTTTGGCCAGTTAAATAGGCCTGGATTAGACAATTAATCAGGGACTTATTCAAAGTCGTTTTGCTTAATGGAATTCATGTTTTTCAACCAATCTAAAGGTGTCTACCAAGTTTTAGGAGTGTCTCAATAAGGGATTATACATTTTGACTGTACGATTGTAGTCTGAGTAATAATCACGTTTTTACGATTATCACGATTATTTTGCATTGATTAATTTCACAACAAAAAATGATAAAATCCTATATTCCCGAGACATTTTGATGCACTTCTTAATTTTAGTTGGAAATAAAACTAATCAAATAATATTATAATAACCGTACCAAATTTTAAATACAAATGATAATGAAAAAAAAAATATTGATACCCCAGGGAAAAATGTTACTTGTGTAAGTATAAACTCATGTGTTATTTTCATCAACTGTCGTCCATGCCTATTTATGCTGTGTTGTTAATAACTGAAATGCACATAATTAGATTCCATGCTATAGGGCTTTTGTTCTTAAAATATTGTTGGGGTTTTACACTTGCTATATTAACTTACAATGCCTATAATTTATTCAACACAGACAGGAAGAAGCAATCCCTAACATTAAATGGTCACTGAATGACAGGAGTACCTCTTGCTGTTTCTTTACAATGAACTGACTCATTGCAAATTTACTGATTGTAAGTTATACGTTCATATTTAACTCCCTACCAACTCAATTATTCATGAAGTAACTCACCACTAACATAATTTTACTCAGTTATGTCTTACCTTTCCCTTGCTGTTTAAAGCTGGGTGGTGATCCCACAAATTCTGCACCATAATGGACGCATTAGAGCCTTTAGTCGCAACTTTCTTTTGGCAGGTTCTGCAAATGAGTGAGGTTTCGTCTTAAATGATATCGTGGTATCGTATTTTTTTATACTTTAAGGCACACTTAAAATTATTTATTTTTCTCAAGAATTGCAGTGCGCTTTATAACCCGGTGCGCCTAATGTATGTATTAATTCTGGTTGCGCTTACTGTCCTCAAAGCAATTTTATTTGGTACTGGGTGGTAGTAGATGGCAGTCACAAATTAGACATTTGTGTGGACTGCAGGTTGATTGATGCTTGTTCAAAAATATAGCTAGCATAAAAGCCCAAAGCTTTGATGTTTCATTGAGAATATAGAACATTACACACGGAACTCCAAAATCTGCAAAACCGCACCGCTTGATGGATTGTCAGCACACTGTGGCTACCGTAGTCTGGCGTACTGTGCTTCGATTTGCGGGTATTATTATGGAAGAACACCAAAAAGGCACGTGTTTTGTTTCGCAATATTATGCAAAACCTGTCATGTCTGTGTTCATGTTTTTGTTTGGCCATGTGCTGTTTTGTTTTTTGGACACTTCCTAGTTCCTGGTTTCACTTCCTTGTTTTGTTTGTTTCCATAGCAACTCATTAGTTTTCACATTGTCATGTCACGCACCTGTTCACGGTTAGTCACGCACCTGTTTTCACTTATCATGTCACTATATAAGCTTTTCTGTTTCTGTTGTTCGTCCTGGCGACATCACATTCATGCTCCACACATTTATGCTCTGCACCTGTTTACCATAGTTCTTGTTTCATCTCATGCCAAGTAAGTTTTGTTTATTGTTCATAGTTTTTTGCCCACGTGCATGTCTTTTGTTTCATAGTCTAGTTTTCTACTTCCACATTTGTGCGCGCCTTTTGTTTGTACCTTCTTGTTTGAGTTAAAATATTAAAACATGTCCTCACCTGCACGCCACATATGGTCCAATTCATTTGCACCACGGGAGAGCAAACCACGCCACAGACATAGTCCTGACAGATGTCGCCAGCATAAGAGTTCTCCCGCAAGATTGGACAAAGGAACGTGGGAGGTCCTGCGCGCCATGGAAGCCGAGACACTCCGCCATTCCCCAATGGAGCGCAGGGATCTCATGTGGGGTCCGACCGGCAAACTGGTGCCGATCAACTCCGTTTGGCCCGGGGACGTTGGCACGTCATCCCTGTCCCGGAAGCGGCGCTCCAGACCGAGGACGTCAGGGAAGGTGAGCGGACAGCACGCTGCGCTCCTGCAAGCTCCTCCCCCTCCGGGCGGAAATGGGCCGCAGCCTGCCCGGCTTCCCCGGGATGACATCACAGACCAGGATTTTTTTTTTCTGAACTCTTTTTCTTCTGATCATCTGCCCCCAGCAAAAGACTCTAAGTCCAAGATAGAGCACTATCAAAACATGTTTTTAGAAATAAGAGCATGTCAATCACAGTCACCCAGTTTCCATGTCCCGCCCCCCAGGACTCAAGTCACGCCCATGTCACAAAAAAAAAATTTCTCACTCAAAGTCCCAGGTAGAAAAAGAGAGACTTTTGGACAGTTTGGAGGGGAGGATTCTGCCCTCCTTCCGACCTCCCTCCACCCACCCCAAAAGACGGTTCCAGACCGCGGGGAGCGCGTCTGGGATCCGCTCCTTGAGGGGGGGGCTAGGGCTGGGAATTGTTCAGGTGGGGTGGGTCAGCTTCGCCATGCCAAGCCACAGCCACCAGTACGACCCCCACCACCAGTCTTTCGTCACGCCAAGCCACAGCCTCCAGCACGACCCCCACAACCTGTCTTTCGACCTGCCAAGCCACAGCCACCAGCACGGCCCCCACCACCAGTCTTTCGACCTGCCAAGCCACAGCCTCCAGCTAGGCCACCTCCACCTGCTCCACGCCCAGCTCCACGCCAAGCCCCACCACGCCAAGCACCACCAGTACCTGCTCCACGCCAAGCACCACCAGTACCTGCTCCACGCCAAGCGCCACCAGTACCTGCTCCACGCCAAGCGCCGCCAGTACCTGCTCCACGCCAAGTGCCGCCAGTCGCAGCTTCACGACGCCAAGTGCCGCCAGTCGCAGCTTCACGACGCCATGTGCCGCCAGTCGCAGCTTCACGACGCCATGTGCCGCCAGTCGCAGCTTCACGACACCAAGTGCCGCCAGTCGCAGCTTCACGACGCCAAGTGCCGCCAGTCGCAGCTTCACGACGCCAAGTGCCGCCAGTCGCAGTTTCACGACACCAAGTGCCGCCAGTCGCAGCTTCACGACGCCAAGTGCCGCCAGTCGCAGCTCCACGACGC
Organism: Entelurus aequoreus; assembly: GCF_033978785.1. Taxonomy (NCBI): domain Eukaryota; kingdom Metazoa; phylum Chordata; class Actinopteri; order Syngnathiformes; family Syngnathidae; genus Entelurus; species Entelurus aequoreus. Next base: position 17,309,634 of record NC_084742.1, on the reverse strand, counting down.
CCAGTGCCGCCAGTCGCAGCTCCACGACGCCCAGTGCCGCCAGTCGCAGCTCCACGACGCCCAGTGCCGCCAGTCGCAGCTCCACGACGCCCAGTGCCGCCAGTCGCAGCTCCACGACAAAACCAAGCACCGCCACACCAAGACCAAGTCCAAGCACCGCCACGCCAAGACCAACCACGCCAAGACCAAGACCAACCACGCCAAGTCCAAGACCAAGACCAAGACCAACCATACCAAGACCAAGACCCCCGCCAAGACCAAGACCCCCGCCAAGACCAAGACCCCCGCCGAGACCAAGACCCCCGCCAAGACCAAGACCCACGCCAAGACCAAGACCCTCGCCAAGACCCGCCACGCCAAGCTTCGCCGCCTGACGCGCCACGCTAAGCTTCGCCGCCTGACGCGCCACGCCAAGCTTCGCCGCCTGACGCACCACGCCAAGCTTCGCCGCCTGACGCACCACGCCAAGCTTCGCCGCCTGCCACGACAACGCGCCCACCTCGTCGTCGGCCAAGGATGTGGCCATTCCATGGGCGTCCGCCACGCCAGGTGCGCCGACCTCCTCGTCTGCCACGAATGTGGCCATTCCCAGGTCGCCCACCTCGTCAGGTTCAGCGGCGGTCTACCCGCCGCCGCCACCTGACTCTGCCCCGGTGGATTCGGGGACACCTGGTCTGGCGACAGGGCTGGGAATTGTTCAGGTGGGGTGGGTCAGCTTCGCCATGCCAAGCCACAGCCACCAGCACGACCCCCACCACCAGTCTTTCGTCACGCCAAGCCACAGCCTCCAGCACGACCCCCACCACCTGTCTTTCGACCTGCCAAGCCACAGCCACCAGCACGGCCCCCACCACCAGTCTTTCGACCTGCCAAGCCACAGCCTCCAGCTAGGCCACCTCCACCTGCTCCACGCCCAGCTCCACGCCAAGCCCCACCACGCCAAGCACCACCAGTACCTGCTCCACGCCAAGCGCCACCAGTACCTGCTCCACGCCAAGCGCCACCAGTACCTGCTCCACGCCAAGCGCCGCCAGTACCTGCTCCATGCCAAGTGCCGCCAGTCGCAGCTTCACGACGCCAAGTGCCGCCAGTCGCAGCTTCACGACGCCATGTGCCGCCAGTCGCAGCTTCACGACGCCAAGTGCCGCCAGTCGCAGCTTCACGACGCCAAGTGCCGCCAGTCGCAGCTTCACGACGCCAAGTGCCGCCAGTCGCAGCTTCACGACGCCAAGTGCCGCCAGTCGCAGCTCCACGACGCCCAGTGCCGCCAGTCGCAGCTCCACGACGCCCAGTGCCGCCAGTCGCAGCTCCACGACGCCCAGTGCAGCCAGTCGCAGCTCCACGACAAAACCAAGCACCGCCACACCAAGACCAAGTCCAAGCACCGCCACGCCAAGACCAACCACGCCAAGTCCAAGACCAAGACCAACCACGCCAAGTCCAAGACCAAGACCAACCATACCAAGACCAAGACCCCCGCCAAGACCAAGACCCCCGCCAAGACCAAGACCCCCGCCAAGACCAAGACCCCCGCCAAGACCAAGACCCACGCCAAGACCAAGACCCTCGCCAAGACCCGCCACGCCAAGCTTCGCCGCCTGACGCGCCACGCCAAGCTTCGCCGCCTGACGCGCCACGCCAAGCTTCGCCGCCTGACGCACCACGCCAAGCTTCGCCGCCTGCCACGACAACGCGCCCACCTCCTCGTCGGCCAAGGATGTGGCCATTCCCAGGTCGCCCACCTCGTCAGGTTCAGCGGCGGTCTACCCGCCGCCGCCACCTGACTCTGCCCCGGTGGATTCGGGGACACCTGGTCTGGCGACCCACCGCCATGTCCCCCTCCCCCCCTCCCATGACTCTTGATCCTGTTTTTTGTTTTTGGACATCTGGGATCTGTCCGTAAGGGGGGGGTTCTGTCATGTCTGTGTTCATGTTTTTGTTTGGCCATGTGCTGTTTTGTTTTTTGGACACTTCCTTAGTTCCTGGTTTCACTTCCTTGTTTTGTTTGTTTCCATAGCAACTCATTAGTTGTCACATTGTCATGTCACGCACCTGTTCACGGTTAGTCACGCACCTGTTTTCACTTATCATGTCACTATATAAGCTTTTCTGTTTCTGTTGTTCGTCCTGGCGACATCACATTCATGCTCCACACATTTATGCTCTGCACCTGTTTACCATAGTTCTTGTTTCATCTCATGCAAAGTAAGTTTTGTTTATTGTTCATAGTTTTGTGCCCACGTGCATGTCTTTTGTTTCATAGTCTAGTTTTCTACTTCCGCATTTGTGCGCGCCTTTTGTTTGTACCTTTTTGTTTGAGTTAAAATATTAAAACATGTCCTCACCTGCACGCCACGTATGGTCCAATTCATTTGCACCACGGGAGAGCAAACCACGCTACAGACCCAGTCCTGACAAAACCAACTTTTCTTACCTATTGGTACCTGCTGTTGTGTATTTTGCATCTGCATATGTCCAGAAAATTTGCATGCGTACGCCATTGTAGTCTGCACTAACACCGTAGTCAATAAGCACCTTCTTTTTCTCTATCCTCTATCCATCATCTAACTTTTTTAATTTTTTTTATTTGTATTGGATTTTTGACATATACAGTCAAGAAATAAAATTGAACACATGTCAAATGTTTTTCCCCCCCAAAACAAGTAACCCACAAAAATCATATATAAAATAAAATTAAACTGAAAAACTAGAAAGAAAAAAACTAAACAAAAAACATGCATCAGTCAAATAAGTACAGGCAAAAATTGACATGAAGCCATAAACAACTGCACTCGTGAATATCCCCAACACAGTGCAGCAATCCACAAAAGCAGACAAAAAGCTCAACAATTATCTACCTTTCAATTGCAATTGGGTATAAATTTGAGATCAGTCTCTTTTACATATTTTAGGAAACCACCTCATACCTTCCTGAAACACAAGGAAGTGTTTTAAATGTAGAAAAAAACGTCATAATTGCTGGGTTGCAATCACACTGGGGCACTTCCAGGTTTCAGGCCATGGTTTAGAGTCCCATTAAGTTACTGTTTATTTACCTGAGCTCATTTGGAAAGGTTTAGACGCAAACGTTACTCACCACCAACAAGAGCTGGTTATAGAGATGGGCGTCGTCATGACCTAAAATCTGAACATAATATAGAATATTGCGATATATTTTCCAATCTTTGGCATATACAGTTAGGGCTGTAACTCACGTTTATTTTGATAGTCAATTAGCCAAAGACTATTTTAACGATTCGTCGACTCGTCAGATAATAAACCGTACACATATTTAATGGCTCTAATTTTTACATCAACGTTTTTTGTTGTTTACAGTGTGTGTACAGTTATAAATGATAAATGGGTTATACTTGTATAGCGCTTTTCTACCTTCAAGGTACTCAAAGCGCTTTGACAGTATTTCCACATTCACCCATTCACACACACATTCACACACTGATGGCGGGAGCTGCCATGCAAGGCGCTAACCAGCAGCCATCAGGAGCAAGGGTGAAGTGTCTTGCCCAAGGACACAACGGACGTGACTAGGATGGTAGAAGGTGGGGATTGAACCCCAGTAACCAGCAACACTCCGATTGCTGGCACGGCCACTCTACCAACTTCGCCACGCCGTCCCAGTTATTTAATGAAAGTCTTTTCAAAACAAAGGTTTTTTCTTTGGCTGCTGACGTTTGCGGTAACAATTTGTGTCATTTCCGCTTTTCTGACGTGTACTCTCAAAGTATTAGTTGTAACGCCATTCCAGCTACACTTCTCAGGGTATCCGCACAGTCTTAAAAAGTCTTAAATCCAACAATTTGAATTTAAGGCCTTAAAATGTTTCAAATTCTCCTAAAATCTCTTGAAAGGTCTTAAAAATCTATTTATGTTATTCTTTATTTAAAACATCCATAAACTTCGGTCTTGCTTTTAAATGTTTCGATTTTTGAGGACGCTATAACGAAACTACAAAACGGAACTAAAGTAGGCTAAGGCTACCTGTTTTGCCCGGTCAGAATTAATCGCACACCACTTAGATGTGCTGTGTCAGTCAGTTTCAGTTCATTTCAAACCTGCATACTAGGGCTGTGAATCTTTGGGTGTCCCACGATTCGATTCAATATTGATTCTTGGGGTCACGATTCGATTCAAAATCGATTTTTTTTCAATTCAACACAATTCTCGATTCAAAAACGATTTTTTCCCGATTCAAAACGATTTCATTCAATACATAGGATTTCAGCAGGATCTACCCCAGTCTGCTGACATGCAAGCAGAGTAGTAGATTTATGAGTTGCGATGAACTATTGTTCTTTTTTTTTTATTTTTTATAAATGTCTAATGATAATGTCAATGAGGGATTTTTAATCACTGCTATGTTGAAATTGTAACTAATATTGATACTGTTGTTGATAATATTCATTTTTGTTTCACTACTTTTGGTTTGTTCTGTGTCGTGTTTGTGTCTCCTCTCGATTGCTCTGTTTATTGCAGTTCTGAGTGTTGCTGGGTCGGGTTTGGTTTTGGAATTGGATTGCATTGTCATGGTATTGCTGTGTATTGTTTTGTTGGATTGATTAATAAAATAAATAAAAAAATATTTTTTTTTTTTTTTTTTTTTTAAATTAGAATCGATTCTGAATCGCACAACGTGAGAATCGCGATTCGAAATCGAAATGATTTTTTTCCCACACCCCTACTGCATACAATACAATTACAATGTAATGCATCACATATTTCCTGTTGTTTCGTAATAGCATGTCCGAAAAGAAGTAGGAAGAAGCAGAGTTTATTTAATCCTATCCCTTTTCGAACCATAGCAGTTTTATTCCATTTGTTTGTTCTCTGTTTGTAACACAACAGTGAATAAATAAGTAATTAAATTAATATATAATAAGTAAACAAATATTAAATACATAAATAAATATTAAACTCATACACAACGATTAAAGTTCTCACAATTAAAGTACATGAATCACCTAGGAGATTAATTAGATTATCTTTTTATTTTTATTTTTTAAAAAGGTTAAAGAAGTTTATCAAAATTCTTCATCTTTGTACTTTGTGAACCTTTGTAGTTTGAACAGTTTCTTAAACTGAATCATATTAGTAATTTGTTTGATTCCCTCGCTTAATCCATACCGTAAGTTAATTGCACATACTGATTTGCTGAATGTTTTAAGTGTTGTGCGTGCATACAGATGTCTTAAAGGCCTACTGAAATTTTTTTTTATAATTTAAACGGGAATAGCAGACCCATTCTATGTGTCATACTTGATCATTTCGCGATATTGCCATATTTTTGCTGAAAGGATTTAGTAGAGAAAATCGACGATAAAGTTCGCAACTTTTGCTCGCTGATAAAAAAAAGCCTTGCCTGTACCGGAAGTAGCGTGACGTCACAGGAGCTAGTATTCCTCACAATTCCCCGTTGTTTACAATGGAGCGAGAGAGATTCGGACCGAGAAAGTGATGATTACCCCATTAATTTGAGCGAGGATGAAAGATTCGTAGATGAGGAACGTTACAGTGAATGACTTGAGAGGCAGCGATGGACGTATCTTTTTTCGCTCTGACCGTAACTTAGGTACAAGCTGGCTCATTGGATTCCACACTCTCCTTTTTCTATTGTGGATCACAGATTTGTATTTTAAACCACCTCGGATACTATATCCTCTTGAAAATGAGAGTCGAGAACGCGAAATGGACATTCAGTACCTTTTATCTCCATGACAATACATCGGCGAAATGCTTTAGCTATGAGCTAACGTGATAGCATCTTGCTTTAACTGCATATAGAAACAAAAGAAATAAACCCCTGACTGGAAGTATAGATAGAAAATCAACAATACTATTAAACCGTGGACATGTAAATACACGGTTAATGCTTTCCAGGCTGGCGAAGGTTAACAGTGCTGTGCTAACGACGCCATTGAAGCTAACTTAGCAACCGGACTGCACAGAGCTATGCTAAAAACATTAGCTCTCCACCTACGCCAGCCAGCCCTCATTTGCTCATCAACACCCGTGCTCACCTGCGTTCCAGCGATCGGCAGAAGGACGAAGGACTTCACCCGATGCGTTTGGCGGTCCGGAGACGTAGGAAGTCAAGGTGAAGTCGGCGGCTAGTGCGGCTAGCGCGGCTAGCGCGGCTAGCGCGGCTAGCGCGGCTAGCGCGGCTAGCGCGGCTAGCGCGGCTAGCGCGGCTAGCGCGGCTAGCGCTCCAACAAAGTCCTCCTGGTTGTGTTGCTGTAGTCCGCTGCTAATACACTGATCCCACCTACAACTGTCTTCTTTGCAGCCTTCATTGTTCATTAAAAAAATTGCAAAAGATGTCCAGAATACTGTGGAATTATGAAATGAAAACAGAGCTTTTTGTATAGGATTCTACGGTGTACCATAACTTCCGTTACTCGGACTTCGTCACGCGCATACGTCATCATACCGCGATGTTTCAGCCGGATATTTCCCGGGAATTTTAAAATGTCACTTTATAAGTTAACCCGGCCGTATTGGCATGTGTTGCAATGTTAAGATTTCATCATTGATATATAAACTATCAGACTGCGTGGTCGGTAGTAGTGGCTTTCAGTAGGCCTTTAAATTAGAGTTATATTCCTCCTTTTTTGTTGAAGAATTGTTGTACATTCTTGGGTAGCAGATTATAGTTTGCTTTGTACATCATTTTAGCTGTTTGGAAATTAATCAAGTCTTTGAAATTCAATTGTTTTGATTCAGTAAATAAAGGCTTTGTATGTTCTTTATATCTAACAATATATTTGTTAGAAATATAATAGGCAACACAGAAGAGGGTGCACATTTGTCAAAACGTGCACGTTTTGACAAATGTGTTTATTGTGCAGCAGTTCAAAAGTTGAAGATTGAGTCTACACAAATACGGTCGTTAAAAAAACGGAGAACATTGTATAGGTCGAGGCTGACTGGGGAGTTGCATCTACTCCCAGGCCAACTGAGAGGAATTGTCAGGCCCTGGCGAGGCATGCAGACTGAAAGCCTGAATAATGTATGTCTTCAGAGCAGTCGGGGCTCCCTCGTACCACACGACTCCGGGACTATGATCAATAACACTTAGAAGCTGCTTCATAATGAAGGAGACGCTTAAATTCCATCATGAGGCAATTAGATGAACTCCTCCACCTCTTGTTCCTCAGCCGTCTCATTCCAAACCGCAGTGCTAGATTATTCTGTTGAGCGCCAGGTTTCTGTGAAAAACTTGGATTGCGTCTCCAGAGGTCGTAAAAGACCGAGAAATAGGTAAGAAAGTGAAAGGAGTAGTGACATGTTTCTCTATTCTTTGGCGTTTCCTTTTCCGCTTTCCCCTGCTGCTATGCTGCCGGGGGCGCTTGTAGGGCCGCTTTCTGTAAACTCCATCTTCCAACGTGACACACCTGTTAATGGACCTCCTTGAAACTGTATAGAGGCCAATAAGGGCCTGATTTACTAAAGGTTTCTATGTACTAAAACACATGCAAACCTGGTAGCACACGCAAAGCTGATCTACTAAACGTGTGCAAAGTGGATTGCGTCTCTTAAGTAAGCAGAATAAGGAGTGCAATCCATTTTGCGTCTGTCTTCATTGATATGCAAAATATTTGCTGATCATCAAAATGCTCGCAATACTGAGAGGGGATGATGCAATTATTAATATTCAGCACACGCAATGTGATTTTTTTAACACTCATCACTAGGGGTGTAAAGATTTGATTCGATAAAAAATGTGTGGTTGCCAATAGGATTCAGGAACAATCTCTTTTTTTTTTAGGACGATTTGCTCGGAAATGATTCAGTGAATTTACCGTAAATCGATTCAGTACATTTTTTGCAAAAAGAATCAACCAAAATGATTCCCGAGCGCGGCCACCACTGCTGCTCACTGATCCCCTCACCTCCCAGGGGGTGGAACAAGGAGATGGGTCAAATGCAGAGAGTAATTTCACCACACCTAGTGTGTGTGTGACTATCAGTGGTACTTTAACTTAACTTTAACAAGTTTGACTGTGAAATAAATACTGGATACTGGACACTGCAGGTGAAGTTTCCAATGTTGCTGTTATTTCTTGTAAACGACAAACAACAATTGATGGCCAATGCATTCACATCTTATTTGAATAAAGTGCAACCAACATTTTGGGTTGAATTAACAAGGGGAAACCTTTTCTGCTCACGTTTTCAACATTCAAGCAATTTTCATTAAAAGTACAGTAACCAACATTTTAACAGTAGATTTACCTGCTAAATAAAGTTCCCTGACCAAGCCAAATAGTATATGTTCCCCGCCCTGGCGTCGCCAATGACGGACGGCGTCCCAGGTGTGCGGAAGCATGCATGCCCCCTCATTTATGTTGATGACGTTGTCCCCTCGCTTCCTAATGTATTGTGTGCCACACTTCATGTTGTTGTGTTTCGGAAGTTGGTGCATAGCCTAACTTGTTCCGTTGTCACTTCCGGTGTGGCGGTTGCATCTTTTGTGTCTTAAAGTGTCTTTAAATTATTGCGTTGTGTAGTTTGTATTTGTTATGGCTTGTGAAATCGTGCTGTAGCTGAAAGCTATTGTGTTGTAATTAATTATATTTTCCTTGGGCGTTTGCATTTGTTTTGACCTTTCTCAGCCACCGCAGCTAACCGCTATGTTTTGTTGTGATGACGTCACAGACGGCAAAAATAGACCTAATGTTTAACGTCTGTATTTTTAATAGTGTTAAACTTCATATAAAGTTTGCCGTTCTTAAATCCAATGTTTCCCTTTATTCTAGTATCCATACATATTTACATTTGAACAGATACGGTACCAAATACCAATACCTGGGAAAGGATACCGGTACTAAACGGTACCAATTTTCTCTACTTTTGTGTGTTCATGCATGTGGTAATAAATGTCAATGTGTTTAGATTTTTTTTATTTTTTTCTAATAATGTAACATTTAACAGTGAGCTGATAGGAATAACTGTGCTGTCCAGTTATTCATTCATTGTGTGTCATTTATTCATTTATTTCAGGCAATGACACAGAAAAAGTACAAGGTAGACAACATATAATAATATTAATTCATATAATGCAAAATGCAATGTACAATATGTAAACATAATGATCCGGTTTTGCCAGAAAGGGAGTGGAATAAAGATCATTTATTTAATCCCACCCCCAGTTCGCCATTCAGTGATTAATATATTGATCGTCACTGTTACATTGTTGAATGATTATAATCCACATGTTATATCGTGGTGGCATTACCACAGGTAACACATAATTATTACATTGTAACAATAATTTGTAGCAACAATGTAAGAAGAATGAAAAATACCAACAATCGCAATAGACAATATACCAACATTGGCAAGAAAACATTGAGCACATGTCAACACTATGAGAGAGAGTACAACAGCAATTCAAATTAAAGACCCTCATCTCTATATTTGAACCAGACCCGATGTTTGTACAACAGTTTAAAATCGATTACTAGTTTGGCATTGCTTGTGTTGTAAATCCAGTTTGTTTCAGAGTTTTACGCCGCATACAGACACACAAAAACGTTTTTGAGGTGTTTGAGTTCTAGGCAATGAGAAATATCCAGAATTTCTCAAGTTATGAGCCCGCACTGGTGTTACAAAAAAAACGTTGTAGGGTAGGCTGTAATAATTTATTAAATGCTTTATATAAGATTATTGATGTATTTAACAAGAACATCAAATTTGAGCAACTTTGATTGCATAAACACATTTTGAGTATGATCTGAAAAAAAACACCCTTGTGAATGATCCGCACTGCTCTTTTCTGTATATAATCAGAGGATTAATTGTGTTCTGGTAAGTATTCCCCCACAAATCAACACAATATGTAAGGTATGGGAGTACCAAGGTGCAGTATAAAGTACGGAGTGCATTTTCATTAAGGTGATATATAATTGGGAGGCTATTGGAGATTTTCGTTTTAATGTGTTTTACATGGGATTTCCATGATAGTTTACAATCAACTATAGGTTATATCTTGTTTTCTTACACTTTGACTGAGTATCATTTTGCAAGTATGCATTTATTTTACTTTGTCCCGGGTGTGTTGCCGTAATCTGGAAGTAGTCTTTGCCATTACGTTGAATGTGCCAGGCTTGTCTTTTGTTGAGTCCTACAAAGAGCGCGTACTGTAAGTACTGTAAACACACCAACTATTTGATTGTAACGTGCATCATAGTTGTAGATTTTATTACCAAATTTGAAGGCGTTGAATTGAGCACCTGTGGTGTGTCTAGTTTCACTAGTGAAGTCATCATAGAGGAGTGGATTTCACTTAAGTAACAACCTTCGTGTGAATGCCATGCCCAAGAGGATTAAGGCAATGATACCAGAAATTATTCAATTCAAACATCACTATGAGGTAGACTCACTTATGTTTGTCCCCAGTGAACCACAGCTTGTTCAGTGTCGACAGCACTCATACAGCCCCAGACTATGACACTACTACCATTATACTTGACTGTAGGCAAGACACACTTCTCTTGCTACTCACTTGTGTTGTCAGATATTTTGGCAAATAAATCAATACTGTTATACTGTACAAGCTGTACACTGACTGCTCTAAAGTACATTGATTTCTGTATTATTGGCCAATGACAGACTCTAGCACAGACCTGGGCATTGTACGGCCCGCGGGCCGCATCCGGCCCTTTGCGCATCCCTGTCCGGCCCGCGTGAGGCCAATCATAAATTACAAAATAAATTTTAAAAAGTATCTATGTCGAGTGTGCAATACAACGGTGCTGCTTTTGTTTTGAAAAGCGTTATTTGTATTACTTCCGTGTGGACGTATGCGCGTGTGCGATTGTGAGTGAATTGAACGGCGCAATTACAAATTACAAAATAAAGTTAAAAAAACATCTATGTCGTGCGCGCAATACAACTGTGCTGCTTTTATTTTGAAATGTGTTATTTATGCCGTATGTCCGGGGGGAACCTGTGAGTGAAGGTGCATAGAGACAAGTGATGAGACGCTAAAAAAAGAAAAGTTGATGAGGATTGGCGTGTTTCCAACAACACATGGACTGCCAAGTATTTCTTTACATAAATTAATGGTAAAGCCGTGTGCTTAATGTGTGGTACACAGGTTGCTGTGTTTAAATATCATTTTAATCGCCACTACACGAAGAAACACGAGGGAAAATACCGGAATGTGTCTGATGAAGCGCGCGCAAGGGAGGCTGATGCGTTGATGGTAAAACTGCAAACCCAACAAGGACTTTGTGCCATATTTCACACCCCCAGAGATGCAGCCGTCAGGACAAGTTTCGTCATTTCTCACAAAAGCGCCAGAAAAAGTAAGGCGTTTTCAGACGGAGAGTTTATTAAGGAGTGCTTATTGGACTTTGTTGCGCTGATAATGCCCGGAGACATGGACTGTTTTTCGCTAACTTTGGATGAGAGCTCTGATGCAGTCAATTAAAGAGACAACCACAGGTAATGACTTGTTCACAGAAGTAAATGCGTGTTGGGACACGCTGGCAGGTGTGACAATCCAATCCACTTTATTTATATAGCACATTTAAACAACAAAATGTTTCCAAAGTGCTGCACAACAATATTACAAACAATATTCAAATATTATCCTTAGCTCCACCAATGACTGAATAAAAAGAAAAAACAATTACATATAAAACCAATATAAAAAACAATATAAAATAAATATGATTAAAAACTATTTTTAACAACAGATGGTTGTCCAAATCTGATGGGGAAAAATGTTGGATAATGCAGGATAAAGTGACCATCAAAAGCAATTTGCTTTTGTATAAAGTTAAGTTAGGTTAAATTAAATTATTATTATTAATTATTATTATTATTATCATCATTATTATTTATCTTACGGTATATCAAAAATAATATTGAGCAAAATTTAATTGAAATATTGTCGTGTGGCCCTCCAGCAGTGCTCGGGTTGCTTATGCGGCCCCCGGTGAAAATTAATTGCCCACCCCTGCTCTAGCATGAGTATGCTAACTCCTACAGGCTGTGGTTTGTACAAATGCACATATAATGAATCCTATCTCTGCAGACAGGAGTCCTCTCCACTGGAGGGGGGGGGGGGGGGGGGGGGTTCAAAGGTGAGGATGTGATAATGCAGTGTAAATGTGCTTGCATGGCATTTGGACTTCATTAGAGGTCCATTACGCTCTCTGAGTGACATCACTCACCCGGGAGTGCTGTGTGCTTCCTTTTGGCAAGTGGATTCCTGATGGAATATCCTGGGTCACGAGGATTGTCTGGATTGAACGCGTGTCATTTGTGTCGAGTATTTTGAAGCAGGACGCTTTTCAAGGACCTATTGTGGGAAAGCAAGCAGTTTTCACGGCGAGATGCAAGACTCTTTTAATCTTATCTTGTCTTTAATGAGTCCATAACCGCATTTGTGTCTCGTCCACAACCTCCTTGATCCCGGCTTCATCCATATTCACATTTGCTATCTGGAAAACCTTCTGCCAAATAATTTAGGGCAGAACAAGGAGTGAGGAGATTACCAGAGTGGACGCTGACCTCCATTATTCAGCCTGCACTGTTTATTGGGGAAAAGGTTGAGAGGGAAAGTGCTTGGGGTTCGGTGGGCCCTGGAGGTCAAGATGAGCTTAGGCCCTCTTGGTCAGGCTGGAATAATAGAATAATGGCATAATTAACTTGCCAGGGACACCCCCCCCTCCCGGAGGCACAGCTTTAGAAGTAGCTTGATTCGACTGTAATTAGCTCTCTATGGGTTTTAATTGTCTTGCAATGATGACTTTTAATGGCGGCACTTTGGCCATTGGGATCTTCAATGAGGAAATATCTATTGATGAGCATTCACAGTCTTATGATGACCCTTTTTAATAATGTTCTACCAGTAATATGTTTCCCCCAAACAAATGTTTGTTCACTACACATCTTAAAGTAAAACCTTGAGCTCTGCCAACCAGTCAATGTCTTATTATGTCTGATGTCTTTTGGGCAACGTTTCAGCTTGCATCCTCTTCACAAATTTCAAACCTTTCCTTTCTCGAACCTTTCCTTCTCTAGTTGGAAATGTGAACATTTTTACTGACACAAGTATTGATATGTCATTTTTCATAGTTTGTAATAGGGATGTAACAATGATAACCACAGTAAATCTCCCTACGGTTAGTATTACTATTTTATATCCAAATTATTAAAAAACCAATATTGATAACTGCACTTGGATAAAATTAAAGACTGCATGGCCCCAATTCACTGGCTTAAATGTTGCAATGAAAAAAGAGACATTAACGTGTTTCTCCATTAAGACACGACATACCCAAATCTAAACTTGCATAAACACATTGCTGTCTGAGCAATTAAGCTATTCAATTGTGCACATTGAACCTACAAGCTGTGCTTCCTTAGCACAGAGTGATCGTTCTACACTCAGAGGGGAAAAAGACAGAGGTGTTCAAGAACCGCTGAACAAAGGACATCTCTCGCCATAAATATGCACTTTTCCTTGAAAAAAAATCATGACGTGCCACAGCACAAACCAATATTTAAAACAACAAAACCTTAGCCATTAAAATAGATAATATACTAAGATTAAACACTATCAGGGAAGCGTACGAAACACAAAACATTCAAAATAGTAGGGTTTCTAATAGTGTGTTTAATTATTTTAGTTATTTAAAAAAATACTTGGTCAAAAGATTTCAGTGTGTGTATAAGAACTTTTTGAGCACATTTAACAATATCGGGATGATAATAACTGATCATTTTGGTCACAATATCGGTGATATGAAATGTTCATGTTGTTACATCCCTAGTTTGTAAGTAAACATTGATTGGAGGGGTGTGCTGCCTCTTGTCACACACCGTAGGTTAAGAATTGTAATAATATGTCACTTTTTACACAATAGGACCACTGATAGTGCAGCCATTTGATTGACAGGCTCCAGTTGATTGGTGAAATGGAGTCAAACCTCACTAATGCTTACGTTGGATTGGTGAAGCAGAGTCATGTGACAGCGCCCACTGAAAGAAGTGTCTCTAACAAACCTATACAATATACTGATTTTTAAGCAGTAATTAATAAGACAATATTCACACTCCAGTTCAAATTTTTTTGGGCCCATATGTGACATGTATCTGATTTTATCCATGTCAGTGTGAACAGTACAATTTTTTTAAAGCCCAACCCACGCTTCAAAAGTGGATATAAATTGGACATGTATGTAAGATGATGTTTTAGAACTGATTAAGATATAGGAGGATTTACAATATTTTCCGGACTATAGAGGGCACCTCTATTCAAGCCGTACCAACCAAATGTTTGAATAAATAAATATTTGTATATATGTTAGCCGCACTGGACAATAAGCTGCAGATATATATCAGTATAAAAGAGTTTGTAGTTGTTTATTTACTTCCCTCATTTATTTCTAAACGGTGACTGTTAAACGGCTGATCAAACAAAACAGAAGTCATTGTCATGGACCCACGAGCTGCGGAAGCTAGCTCTCCAATCAACTAAACAAACTAAATAACTCTACAGTGACGTTTTGGTGAATTTAAAACATTACAAAAAGAATGCCATTGTACATGAATAATACAAACACAGACACTTATAAACATGTTAGCATATTCTCTAATGCTAACAATGCTAGCTTGATTACATTATGATAGAACATACAAATATGAAGGGAAACACTCCTACAAATGTTTTAGTAAGTATGAATTGTTTGAGATATATTGTAAAACTTACAAACATTGCTCGGATTCATCAATAACGAATCCTTTTTTAGCATAGACGCTACGGACCGTTGTACTTCCGGTTCAAAGGACAAAACAGGAAATACATTTTCTATGAGCAGCACTTGCAGTGAGCAAACTCATCCAAAAGATGGCGCCATAGCACAAATAACGACGCACCTTTTCAGTGTCTGTTGATGTTCTGTGAAAACCAAATGTCGGATACAAAACATTATGGCCGTTAGCGAAGAAAAAGCCATAAATTAGCTGCACCGTTTTATTTAAGCCATAGGGTTCAAAGGTTGGGAAAAAAGTAAGGGCTTATAGTCTGCAAAATGGGGTAAGTCAATGTGCCGCCACTCTGCCTCCTCCACTTACATTCCTCGCTACAGACGTCACAACAAGTGTCCCACAAACTACAAGAGCTAAAATACTTGCTTTTTCCCGTAATCTCCTGCGTGAAATAATAAATGTTGACCCTTGGTTGCACAAACTCCTTGAAACTGTCAAAAATGTTCCAACATGGATCAATTCGTGGACGACTTCCATTCATAATAAACATACGTAGAAATCACATTTTTTATTTTATAATGTGAACAACCTACAAACAATGATCAGATATAACAAAAAGCCCAAATTGGGAATCGTACACTGCAGTGTGAATGTAGCTTATAAACATTTTCTTTTAGCAATTTCAATGAAAGTCAATGTAATGAGTAAATGTAGTGTTTCTTTTTAACAAAAATACTCAAGTAAAATAAAACTGTATATTGCATTAAAACTACTCTTAAAGTACTCTAATGCAGTGGTCCCCAACCACCGGTCCGGGGACCGGTACCGGTCCGTGGCGCATTTGCTACCGGGCCGCACAGAAATATTAATTAATTTTTAAACTACCGCGTTTTCTCCAACTTAACTTTCGCCTGTACCATTATACACACCAATTTCAAGATCTTGAAATCTTGAAATCTTGAATAATCTTGTTAATTGATGTATATTACAACTCCTGATAGAAGTCAAGATCTGTTATCGTACATTAATGCACATTAATGAACATATACAATGGTAATGGGCCATTTCTATCTGCAGAGTCATTCTATATAGCAGGGGTCCTTAACCTGTTTGACCTCAAAACCCAACTTTTCCACTAAAGAGGGACCCGGGTACCACTTCAATATTAGCACTGAATTAGTAATCTCAATCTTGCTTTTGATCATATTCAATAATTATATCTAACCTACTTACTGTTTACTACCTTGTAAAATGATATAAAAGCATATATTAATCACAAAAAATATGATTAATTTAACAAATAAACCTTAGGAAAAGGTCAGGCTGATTGGAAAAAAAGTACTAACCAAATAAACAATACATTTACTAGAAACTACATTATTAACAAATATGCTTCTTAACTAAACTGTCAATAAAATTTAAGTGCAAATGAAAATACAGCTTCACCACTTTAGTCATAATTAATGCGCTTAAAAAATGTCTCTATGACATTAGCGCCATACTTCTTCTGTTCTTCTGTCAGTGGTAGAAAGTGTGTTATAATTAAGTACCGCTGCGGCCTATGGTAACAGATGTTTTACATTCTGGGGGGCGCTCACTGCCCAACACTATGGTTAAGAAACACTGGTATATAGTATATGCCGGGGACCATCTCTTTGCAAAGAAACACGCCCAGGACTCACTACTTCAGCGTTATGGTGAGTGGATTTTTCATGCTCATTTTTTTGCTGTTTTTATCGGCCACACGTGGAAAGCCGGTCCGTGAAAATAATGCATACATTAAACAGGTCCCTGGTGGAAAAAAGGTTGGGGACCCCTGCTCTAATGTACATTTTATCCAAAAGGTTACTTAAGTAAATGTAACAGCGTAAATGTAACACCCCACATCTGCCGACAGATAGTTGGCAGAGCTTTATTTTACAATGTACAGAGAAGCCTGCCTTTAGGAAACACTTAGTCTTAGGTGTTCTCTTGTGTATTTTAATCTGTTAGTGTTATTTATGGTTAAATGTATCATAGTGTAGTGTATTGGGATTGTGCTGGACCAAACATATACAGTTTAAAAGCACTTTCAGTAAGCCCTGCTGGGAAGATGCCGTTTTGTGTGCCCGTAACTTTAATGCTAATATGAGACCCCTAATAACCGAGGTGACCAAAGCAACGACAATGACATTTGGCAATTACACACCCCTGTGATTCATCTCCATCGAACTGTGCTGAGATAAAACAGAAGAAGTCCAAAGAAAAGGTCACTATCTCTTGACGTGTGCAATGCTATGGGTGGGATTTATGGAGACCCATGCATGCTTGTCGACGCCTCTTCTGCCACACACACACACACACACACACACACTCTACCTCCCCTACTGCAATGCGCCAGCAATGGTTAGCGGCGGCAAACAAAAGAATCTAGTGAGCGGTAAAGAGGGAGAGAGTATGTGGACTTCCTCTGCATCCATTCTGCAGATATATTTTTTCTAAACACGCACTCATCAATAGCGCTGGTGGTCTGACAAATGCATTTTTCAAACGCTTGCCAGTCAATAGTCATTTAGCGTGTGTCCGTGTCCTCTGAGTAAAGCCTCTCGATCAATCCGACTTGATGAAAATTCAGATAAATCACACAAATCCAACGACGCCAGCAGCGCACTGTACAAGCGGCGGCGTTGGGGGGAAAAAACAATAAACGCCGCGATTGCTTTACAATGGAAGATTAATTAGAGCCATGTGGGTGGCAGAGAAGCTAAAGGTAGCCGGCTTAGCGTCAAAGTATCGGCGAGTCGATAGTCTATTATGGACACATAGTCCCCTGTTGTGTTAACAGCGTGACAACAGTAGCACAGGCTGATGGAGTTAATAGGCTACTGGGGGCTTGCTTCGAGGGAGGATGGCTGTGTAAAAAAAAAAAAAAGGCTTTGCTACACGTCCTAAAACAAAAAATCTGCTAACTCGTCAGTCAGCTACAGTACAAGGAAGCTGTACATTTGATCATTTTGTTTTTCTTCAGCAAATATGTTGACCTAGCATGTTGCTCCCATAGCAATGTTTGTGTCCTCCTGTCGCACTCCTGCTTAAAGACCTACTGAAATGAATTTTTTTATTTAAACGGGGATAGCAGATCCATTTTATGTGTCATACTTGATCATTTCGCGATATTGCCATATTTTTGCTGAAAGTATTTAGTAGAGAACAACGACGATAAAGTTCGCAACTTTTGGTCGTTGATAAAAAAAAGCCTTGCCTATACCGGCAGTAGCGTGACGTCACAGGAGGAAGGACTCCTCACATTTCCCCATTGTTTACAATGCAGCGAGAGAGATTCGGACCAAGAAAGCGACGATTAACCCATTAATTTGAGCGAGGTTGAAAGATTTGTGGATGAGGAAAGTGAGAGTGAAGGACTACAGTGCAGCGCAGGACGTATCTTTTTTCACTATGACCCTAACTTAGGTACAAGGGTTCATTGGATTCCACACTTTCTCCTTTTTCTATTGTGGATCATGGATTTGTATTTTAAACCACCTCGGATACTATATCCTCTTGAAAACGAGAGTCGAGAGTGCGAAATGGACATTCACGGTGACTTTTATCTCCACAACAATACATCGGCGAAGCTCTTTAGCTACTGAGCTAACGTGATAGCATCGGGCTCAAATGCAGATAGAAACAAAATAAATAAACCCCTGACTGAAAGGATAGACAGAAGATCAACAATACTATTAAACCATGGACATGTAAATACACTGTTAATAATTTCCAGCTTGGCGGAGCTTAACAATGCTGTTGCTAACGACGCCATTGAAGCTAACTTAGCTACGGGACGGCGGCGGCGGGCGTTGTAGCTTTCGACGACACCCCGGCCGCCATCAGAGTCGGCAAGAAACATATATTTCCCCAAAGTTACGTACGTGACATGCACATAGCGCCACGCACGTACGGGCAAGTGATCAAATGTTTGGAAGCCAAAGCTGTACTCACGGTAGCGCGTCTGCTATCCATCTCAAAGTCCTCCTGGTTGTGTTGCTGTAGTCTGTCGCTAATACACCGATCGCACCTACAGCTTTCTTCTTTGCAGTCTCCATTGTTCATTAAACAAATTGCAAAAGATTCACCAACACAGATGTCCAGAATACCGTGGAATTTTGGGATGAAAACAGAGCGTTTTGTATTGGATTCAATGGGTCCGAATACTTCCGTATCAACCATTGACGTCACGCGCATACGTCATCATACATAGACGTTTTCAACCGGAAGTGTGGCGGGAAATTAAAAATGTCACTTTATAAGTTAACCCGGCCGTATTGGCATGTGTTGCAATGTTAAGATTTCATCATTGATATATAAACTATCAGACTGCGTGGTCGGTAGTAGTGGGTTTCAGTAGGCCTTTAAAGCTACGTTGTTGTTGTTAGGTAAAAGTGCGTGGAATAATATCTGAGGTATACTTACTTCTAAACTGTTTTAGAACGTTGACAACAACAAACACATGTGTGAAAGCTAACCCGACACTTACTGTAGCACAACAACAGCGTTGGGTGATGAGGGCAACGGCGGCCGCAGAGACAGTTCTAATTACGCACCGTCAGTTCGCACACAGTCTAATAAAGCAGACTGTCAGTCTCAAACTCATTTAGAGGTAGGATGCTGCACCGCTGATTACATTAATCAATGACACTCCTACGCTTAAATGGGAAGACAACACCACGATGCTCTCGCTGATGCCTCATGACTGGCAATGATGCAGTTAGTCTGAAGCAAAAGAAAGTTGATAGTTAATCCAGATCCGGAATGTCTTCTAAATGCACAATAAACAAACTGATCACAGTATATCATGTTTTGTTTTGTGTTCAACTCAAACTTGTGCCAAATGTATAATGTGGATCACATCTAGATATCGTTAACAGTGTATATGTTAGTTCATATCAGATTCTGTTTGAAAGCAATATCGGTCAAATTGGATTATATAAATTAATTACAGGGGTCCTATTATGCAAAACACACTTTTCACATCTTATTTATATAATAGCCCTTAATCACAGGTGCCTTGAAGAGCTGCACAAACCACAAAGACATTCCCTTATCTGAAACCCACATCCGGGGAAGGAAAAACTCCAAAAGCCCAAAATGAGAAAAATAAACCTTGGTAAGGGGGCACAGATGTGGGGACACCCCTCCTGGATGACGGGCTGCAATAGATGACCTGTGGGTACTGTTCTGAAGGTTTTCATATTTGTATAAATTGTCCATTTTAGTTCTATAGATAAATCATTTCTGTTAAGGGACTAATTATTATTATTATTTATTTCCATTTCATATGTGTTGTTTGGGAAGGTGTAATGTATTTTCGTTAGATTGTTTAACCATTGCTACGGTTACGGTTGCCACGGTTACGGTTGCCATGGTGACGGGCACTTCCGTTTCCGCCGGCAGGTAGAAAAAGTGTTTAAAAGGAGCTCCAGTATTGACAGGCAGCGGAGCGTCGGTAATACTACCCGGAGATAGAGATCACCACAGTTGCAGATCAGATAAGTAACTAGTATTCTAAGCGTTGTATTTAAGTTTGTTATAAGTGACAGTTAAGTGCCAGTGCACTAGTTTAAGTTTAAAGACGTTTTGGGCGCTTCACGTTGCCAGTAGGAGGTGAAGCCCATGCTAACTGCTAGTTAGCTCACCGCAGTTCGCACCTGTGTTTGTTGGCTGCAACGTGACTTCACGAACGCCAGGTTCAGTCACGTTCGGACTAAGTTTAGTTAAGAGACACTCTCCCCTGGGACTATTTATTGTTTGGAGAACGTTGTAGAGTTTAGTTGTGTGCTATCGCGGCTACCTTGCTGCGAGGGAAGTGGACAGCGCGAGGTACGAGTGTTAGTGGCTCGCGCTCACGGGCTAGTCGACAGAGAGGTGACCCAGGACGAGGCTGGTTCTCCTCTGGCTCCAGACTAGACTCGTGAGGGAGCTAAGAGGAAGCACGGCCGAGCCCCCCCCCTTCTCTACTCTACAACGGGAGGTGTCCCCCCTCTCCAACGCCCCCTTGGTATCCAGCATTTGCAACTCACCACCCCCACCCTACGTGCACCAACGATACAGCAGGACCACAACAGATTATCTTCTGGCCCAGCCAAGGGGCCCAGCTTGGACTGTGTGTGTGTGTGTTGTGTAATTGGTTTAGTGCGGGAGGTTTCATTGGGGAGGTAGCGTGTGAGTGGGGATGAGTGTATGAGTGTAATCAATGTGTTCATTATTGTTAGATTATTGTATGTTATATTGTATAGTAAATTGTTAACTATATAAGTGGTGTCCTCTCACTCTCTCCTAGACTATCTTTATTTGGTAAATAGTGAAAATTAGAGCATCCCCCTAAAGAAAATATATAGTCCTTTACAGGCTCCCGAACATTTTGGTCCTTCGAGCCGGATAGTCTAATCAGTTAGGATGTCCAAAAAGAGTGAGAAAACCCTAAGCCCCTCCCCAAAACCAGAACCACCAACACGCCCTGTTAGAGAGCGTAGGTTACCCACTAGACTACAGGACTATCACTTGACTACCCTAGATGAGACTGACAGCCCCAGTAGTTTAGAGAGTAAAGCACCCCAAGTGGCGGAGGACAATATTGCAACACCAGAATTAGGTTCAACTATGCAACCCAGTATTCACCCCTTCTCCTCACTTCCAAGGGATGAAGAGAGACAGGAGAAGGTGGGCCCGCCGCTGACAGCAGTCATTCCCCCGCCGACAGAAATCGTCAGCCAAGGCAAAGAGGATCCACCAGGAGGTGGCGACTTACAGAACGGTGAGGAAATAATTCCCCCTGATGCCGCCACCCCACTAGACAGGACCGACCCGCGAACCTTCCATCCGGGTGAGTTTTTCAAGAACTCCGACCCTCAAGGCAAGCCCCCCAAAGTAAAGTCTCGCCTATCTTCTGGCCGGTGTAGCAGCGTCCATAGTAGCCGTACAAGTAGTCATCGTAGCAGCCACTCAGGACGATCAAGCCATGAGAGTCTACTCTCTGAGAAGTTAATCCAGCAGTTGATTGACAACCAGGAGAACCAGCGCCAGGACGCCCTCGCCAGAGAGAAACGCCTAGAGCTACAAGAGCAGAAGCTGCGCGAAGAAGCCTGTGCTAGAGAGGAGTGTCTGCATGAAGAGGCCCACGCTGACAAGGAGCGCCTGGAGCGGCAAACCCGTGCAACTGCGGAGGCACTAGAGAAGGCGGCCGTCCAGAGCCTGGAGCTCGCTAAGATCGCTCTCTCCCGCCAACCAGAGCCCTCTCCCCCAGGCCGGATATCGAGAGCGCCCTCAAGGCCTGGCTCGCCAGAGGAAAGGAAGAGGAGCGTCGAGAGGTCTCGAGCGCTGGACCCAGAAACCCAGAGCGCACACGAGGAGGAAATGGAGCCTGACGAATGCTTGGACTCCCTTCTGGATCGTAGGGTGCAGTATCCACACGCCCCTCCCCCCTTCTCACCATCACCATCAGCCCGCCGTAATGCAGGACCATATGACCCACTTCCTCTTCACCCGCCTGGCTCCATAGTTCCCTTCTTCACTCAAGACAGCAGGGAGAACTACAGGGAGATGCGGCTGAGCCTGGAGTACCTGCTAGGAGAACCACAGGCGTACCACAGTGAGCAGCAAAAGTGGCTCACACTCCAACTCCATTGTAAGCTACCAATAGCTAAGAGACTTTGCTTCTCCCACGCCAAGTCCCTCACTCCCTACACAGACAGCATGAATGAACTAGATCACCGCTGGGGATGTCCATGGGACCACATTCTCGACGAAGTTGAAGCCCTCTGGGAGTTACCTGAGATCCGAACTGACGTAGCCCTGGATGACTACGCCCTCCGCATCCGCTCCCTGGTCACGATGCTGAAGCTGCAGGGACCGACTGGAGCCAGGGAATTGAACACAGGCTCCACCGTGGAGCGCTTCATAAGGAAGCTGCCCAGACACCGAGAGGGAAGGTTCCGGCGGCGCCACGACCAGCTCAATCCCGACCAGCCAGCAGCCAGCTTGGAGGAGCTATCTGACTTTTTGAGAAGTGAGGTAAAGCACATCCGTCTCCCAACAAAAGGTGAGTCGAAGTACGGCGGACACGAATGGACCAATCGAGCAACCAAGAGGAAGGAAGGGTCAGTCCGGGTGATGACGACGATCCCAGGGGCTGACACTGAGGAGGAGAGGGACACCCCCCACGGTGAGAGGGGCGGCCCAAAGCAGGGTGACAAGAAGCTACAACCACCTTGCCCGTGTTGCACGGGCCCCCACTGGCTTGAACACTGTCCAGAGTTTGGGAAGAATAACACCGAAAAGAGGAAACAGTGGATCAAGGACAACAAGCGGTGTTGGAGGTGCGCCCGTGAGCACATGGCCAAGCAATGCACCCTGAAGAGGCCTTGTCATATTAAGGAATGCGGCAGGATACACCTCACGGTCCTCCACGACCTCAATACCATAAGCGACAAGCCGGAGACCGGAGAGTACCCCCGGGACCCATCAAGTGAGATCCAGGAGGGTCGTACCTACTACGTAGGCCCAGTCCATGGTAACAACCCCCGAGTGTTACTCAAGATGGTGCCGGTCATCCTACGCCATGATGGGAGGGAGATGTCCACCTATGCCATCATTGATGACGGTGCAGAGTGCACCATCCTGATGAAGGAGGCAGCCACCGCCCTCGGGCTCAAAGGTCATCCTCATCAGATGAAGATCCTCACCATCCAACCCAAGCCCACCCAGATCGCGGGTGAGATAGTGTCCCTGGAGATCATGGCAAAGGGGCGACCAGGAGAAGTGCACCCCCTGCGCGATGTGTTCACCGCGGCTGACGTGAGCCTTTCTAACTACGGCTACCCAATAAAGGCGCTCAAGGCAAAGTACCCCCATCTGGCAAGGTTGAGGCTTGATCAAGAAGAAGAAGTGGTATCGACCATCCTAATCGGGTCCGATCAAGCAAGGCTGACCCTCCCAAGGCGCATCCTCCTAGGCCCATGTGGCTGCCCTGTCGCCCTGGACACCCCACTTGGTTGGACTCTACAAGGCCCTATCAACCTGAAGAGTGCTAATCCCAGCCAGACCCAAACGCACTTCCTCGGGGCCGAGTGCAAAATGGAGGAACCCTCAAACCAGCCCAATAAGGCTGCCAGTGAGACAGAAGCATTCCTTGAGGTAATCAAAGCAGATGTGATTGAGGACAATGTGGACATGACAGAGGAGCTTAAGAAGCAACTAACCCCTCTTCAAGTTGACTTCCAGTACAACCCACCTAGTGCCCCTCCCACTCTAAACTTCACCCTTGGAACACAGGTCCCCAAAGCTGAAGTCCTCGCCAATGTGTTAGCCGAAGCGGAAGCAATCCGGAATTCCAAACCATTGGAATATGCAAGTAGCGACCTGGCTGACCTCCATCCCATCACGCCCAACTCTCTCCTCATGGGGCGGCCAGTCATGATTGTGGATCCAGCGCTACCCAGAGCGCATTGGCTCCTGGGGAAGGATGGTAGAGTTCGCTCAGCAATAGTGGACACTGGCCAGAGAACCTACCATCGACCAGTGCCTCGCCTTATCAAGCTCCCCCCATACTCTGACCCGACTCCCCCATACTCTGACCCGACTCCCTCATACTCTGACCCGACTCCCCCTAACCCCCCCTGGGTTGCCACGGTTACGGTTGCCATGGTGACGGGCACTTCCGTTTCCGCCGGCAGGTAGAAAAAGTGTTTAAAAGGAGCTCCAGTATTGACAGGCAGCGGAGCGTCGGTAATACTACCCGGAGATAGAGATCACCACAGTTGCAGATCAGATAAGTAACTAGTATTCTAAGCGTTGTATTTAAGTTTGTTATAAGTGACAGTTAAGTGCCAGTGCACTAGTTTAAGTTTAAAGACGTTTTGGGCGCTTCACGTTGCCAGTAGGAGGTGAAGCCCATGCTAACTGCTAGTTAGCTCACCGCAGTTCGCACCTGTGTTTGTTGGCTGCAACGTGACTTCACGAACGCCAGGTTCAGTCACGTTCGGACTAAGTTTAGTTAAGAGACACTCTCCCCTGGGACTATTTATTGTTTGGAGAACGTTGTAGAGTTTAGTTGTGTGCTATCGCGGCTACCTTGCTGCGAGGGAAGTGGACAGCGCGAGGTACGAGTGTTAGTGGCTCGCGCTCACGGGCTAGTCGACAGAGAGGTGACCCAGGACGAGGCTGGTTCTCCTCTGGCTCCAGACTAGACTCGTGAGGGAGCTAAGAGGAAGCACGGCCGAGCCCCCCCCCCCTTCTCTACTCTACAACGGGAGGTGTCCCCCCTCTCCAACGCCCCCTTGGTATCCAGCATTTGCAACTTACCACCCCCACCCTACGTGCACCAACGATACAGCAGGACCACAACAGATTATCTTCTGGCCCAGCCAAGGGGCCCAGGTTGGACTGTGTGTGTGTGTGTGTGTTGTGTAATTGGTTTAGTGCGGGAGGTTTCATTGGGGAGGTAGCGTGTGAGTGGGGATGAGTGTATGAGTGTAATCAATGTGTTCATTATTGTCAGATTATTGTATGTTATATTGTATAGTAAATTGTTAACTATACAAGTGGTGTCCTCTCACTCTCTCCTAGACTATCTTTATTCGGTAAATAGTGAAAATTAGAGCATCCCCCTAAAGAAAATATACAGTCTTTTACAGGCTCCCGAACAGGTACAGTTATTGAATTATTCATGATAATGAGATGGACTTTTCTTGCCTGTTGGCATATTATTAGAGTCGAAAATGTGAATTCAAACCGTATAGAGATATCTATAAAACAATTTAGCATTGTGTTTGAGATTTGCCATGATTTGTGACGTAGTTATTTTGTTACGTCATACATAGTAAATGTTTCCTGGATGTTGCTTGCATGAGTCCGCCTTTTTATTTATTTTTAGCTGTGTTTGTAGTCCAAACAGAAATATGTCCACGGTGAGACGTGGTGACCGAAAATCTTCTGTAATTGTTTGTATTAATCAGCACAGTAAGACGTGTCTGCTTAAAGGACCCGTAGATTAACAACATTTTATTAACAAGTTCTCTTTATGTACTTTTTGCTCCTGAAAATAAAGCTGGAAGTCATTTCCTATAATAGCACTGGTTTTTGAGGAATTGGTAGATAACTAATTGTACTTAGACTTAGACAAACTTTAATGATCCACAAGGGAAATTATTCAACACAGTAGCTCAGTTACAATGATGGAAAGTGTAAGGATGGAAAGGACAATGCAGGTATAAATAGACTAATATAGCGATAAAAAAATCTAACATATACGAATATATACATAATATGTGTACAGTATATTATATATACAGATGTATTATATTATGCCTATAACATATATACAATATATACCAATGACCATGTACCATATTACAGTATATACAGTATATGTGACAGCAGCAGCATAAAATAGAGAGTAGATCCAGCAGAAAATAGAAGTAGCTAACATAGAAGGTGTCAGGTAATAGGCAGATATCATCTATTGATATATGGCGAGTGATTATACAGCTGGATGGAGTGTGGAATGAAGGAGTTCTTGAATCGCACAGTGTGGGAAGGAGGCTGAAGGAGCCTGTTGGAGTATGACCTCCGCTGTCCCTTAATTGTCAGGTGGAGTGGGTGGGCAGGATTGTCCATGATGGCCAGCAGTTTGTCCAGTGTCCTCCTGTCCCTCACTGACCCAAACGCCTCCAACTGCGTGCCAATAGTTTGGCCGGCTTTCCGGATCAGTTTATTAATCCGGTTTGAGTTCTTTTTGCTGGTGCTGCTCCCCCAACAAACCACTGCAAAGTACAGGGCACTGGCCACAACAGACTGATAAAATATCTCCAACAGCTTGCTGCACACATTAAAGGACCTAAGCTTCCTCAGGAAAAAGAGTCTGCCCATGCCCTTTTTGTAAACAGCTTTGCAGTTGTCCTTCCAGTCCAGTCTGCTGTTCAAATTGACTCCCAGGTACTTATACTGCCCCCTTTCCATCGGCAGACTTGAAATGTCGTCCCCTTTTGTTGTGACATCATCAACAGAGCTGGAGCCCATTTCCCCGCAAAGACAGCTTGGATAAAGACATGTAAAATGATTATTTTCATCACATCATTGCATGTTTTTGTCAACCTTGTCCATGATTACTTCTAAACAGATAGGAGTAACATACTTCTCTGCTCTTCCATCTCCTCTTCCATAGACACTGTTGCCTGTGTTTCTTCATGCTCTTTCAGCATATCCCCAAGCATCTTGAAGAAAATATCAGGAGAAGAGAATGCAAAATTACTAGCGGCTTGCTATCTTTTTCCTCTCGCTTTTGATCCCTTCTTCTTTTTGAACCCTCCTTCTTCGAAATCAAAATCAATAAAATGATCGCTGCAACATTTTGCACTAGTCAATGTGAGTGTGAAGGGCCATACTTTCCTCATATTCCCATCATTTGGAAATGTATGCAGGCTGCCCCCTTCTTTAGTTGTATTCCTATACAACCTGCAACAATGCATCTGGCAGACATATTTGATAGTTTCTCCAAAATCTGCGTAAAAACATCAACGATCATGATTTGAGATGGAAATGCTATGAAAATACATTCTACTCTACTTGAAATAGCTTCCAGTCTTCTGTAGGTGACGTCAGCAGGCTGAATTAGGCCCATCCACATTTCGGAGCGAAAAATGCGCATTTAAAAATTTTGTGGAAACTTTACTAAAATCCCTACTGTGTCTAATTTGGGCGTAATTTTACCTGTAGACATACTTTTTAGGGCCAAAACTATGAAATAAGTGTCAATGTTGCCAACATTAAAGGGCACTTTTGCTGATGTTGTTCTGTTGTTGTTGTGGTTGTCATTGTTGTGTTTGTTGTTGTTGTTGTCTCTCTGTTTTATCCCCCTCTTGTCGGCGCAATTTCCCCCTCTGCCTTCCTTTTTTTCTCTTTCTATCCCCTTCTGTTACCGTCCGGCTGCACCAAACATTAATATAAATCCATTTAATAAAGTCAAATACAAATAAAGCAACAATCAGAAAATCTGAAATACTTTATTATTCCCCAAGAGAAGTATCCCACATGTCTCTTTGTAAAGTAAATCTGTACAGCAAATATGGGCATCTACATCAACAATATGATTTGCCTGAGTAGCCGGACAGGACAAAAAAAAGAGGGCACTTTTAAATGTATTTTAAAAATCCTCTTTAAATTGATGTCAAAATGCGGATCAGATCTGTATTTTGGACCGACAGCATCTGACGTGGTGTAAACAGCATTTTTTTGATGTGAAGCGTATTCTAAGCATGCTGATACTCAAAAAGTTGAAAGCATCTCTTTCTGAACACTGTAGTCGCTGTTTGCTGCATAATTGGCTCGATTTGCAAACGCAGAGTTGAGTTTTGATCACCCTTTGTGTCTAATATCGAACTTGTCAATCGTTGTTTTGCCGTTGCCTTCATACACCGCCCATTATCTTTTCCCTCCAGCTTGGAATCCATTATGCATCTTATGAGCTCGCTTTCGCAGGTGACAGATTGACGAGCGTTTTTAATTAAATGTGCAGGGTGCAGGGGCTCCAAATTATTTTTGTCAAAACCAAACAATATAAGAACATTGCCAACGGCTAGCATATGTTACCAATAGGGGTTGAAGAGAACACATTTAACGAACAAATGTCTATATGCCACAATTAAACGTAAACGTTGCTTTGGTCTTAAATGAAAAGATTGGCTGTCAAGGTTGGACCAGGAAGAGGGCGGGTTACTACTTTATTATTATTACTTGCAGCTCGTTTGAATGCACCTTTAACTGTTACTTATTTATTTCATGTTGATGTTTAGTACTTTTTAGGAAAAAAATATATGGTGAAACAGTCTGTAGATATGTTAATGTTCTTGCCCACAGTGCTCAGATGGCGTCTACAAGGGGACACATGGCACCTTGTGATCGGACATCCTTCTTGTATTACGAAGCGTCACAGCCAGATTGGATTCCCGTTGAATGCTACGTCCCAAGGTGATGTTTTCCCTGCCATCTCCATTGCATTTGGCCGGCGTTATCAGCGGCACGCAGGCCGTGTGATGCTATCATGGCGTGAGCGTGAACTGCTGCGTTAAGCTTTAATGAGGAATAGATTGGGACGTTGGGATGCAAATAGCGTGCCTCCACGATGAGGGCTAAATGGGCCCGAATAAGGTTTTTTTTTTCATGCTGATCTCACAAAAACGGGGACATCCTCCTGGGGGTTGTTTCATGTTTACGATGCCGTTTGTCACTTTGACAAGTTTTGTTTGCTAGCTTGCATGTGTTAGGGTTATACACCGCACAAGAGGAAAAACCTAACAACCTTTCAGATAGGATGGCTTAGGTTCAACTGCTTTATTTTCTTGCGTAATTACGGTATTGACATCCAGGATTATAAGATTAACCTAGATATATAAAATGACTTCCTGGACAACCTGGAATATGAAATGCTACCGCAAATGTAAGATATACCAGAACCTAATACGGCCGCAAATATAAGACAACTGGAAATACAAGATTAGACCCCGGATATAAGACTGACCCGAATATAAAACTAATCTGAATATAAAATGACCCCCAATTATACATCCCGGAAAATAACCTGATTATGAGACTTCCTGGAATATAAAATGCTACCCTGCATACAAGACAACCTTGAATATAGAATGGGACTGTGAATTCAAGCTAAACTAAAATATATCACAACCTCAAATAAAAGATGACCTGGAAAATAAAACGCAACCTTGCATATAAGATAACCTCAAATACAAGACGCGACACCGAATATAAGACTAACCTGAATATACAACTAATCTGAATATAAAATGACCCCAAAATTAAGACATTACGGAAAATAATGAAATTAATTTAAGGTATATCGAAATATAAGATGCACATAAAACGTGCACATAAAACAACCTTGAATACATGACAACGTTGAACATAAGATGCTACCGCAAATAAAAAATATACTTAAATATTAGTCAAACCCTAATTATAAGACAACATGGACAATAAGACGTGACCCGCATATAAGATGACACCCAATATAAACCTGAATATAAAACGAATCTGAACAAATGATGACCTGACTTTTTCAGAAAAAAAAAGTTTTTTTCCTAAAATAAAAATATTACTGGTAGTTTACAAAAAACCCAACATAATATTTTTGGATTTGGCTCCAGATCATTGGTGTGTGTGTGTGTGTGTGTGTGTGCAAATTTATTAACAGATTTAAAAAAAATCACATGTACATACTACTCACAGCATTTGCTTAATAGTTTGTTGATGCACCTTTGGCAGAAATTACAGCCTCAAGTGTTTTTGAATACAATTCCACCAGTTTGGCACTCCTATTTTTTAAGTTTCGCCCATTCCTCTTTGCAGCACTTCTCAAGCTCCATCAGATTGGATGGGAAGCATTGGTTTTCATCCAGGGTGTCTCTGTACAGGCTTCGGAATACTTATGAACATGTGATTTTTTTCAGTTTTTTAGTTTGAATACATTTGCAATTTTAAAAAAAACAAAACATTTTCACATTGTCATTGTGGGATATTGTCTGTAGAATTTTGAAGACAAAAATGAATTTATTCCATTTTGGAATATTGCTGTAACATAAGGAAAAGGTGAAGTGCTGTGAATACTTTCCAGATGCACTGTATAAATATGCAGACTTAGACTTAGACAAACTTTGTTGATCCACAAGGGAAATTGTTCTGTAGATGTGTTAACCCAAATATAATATGTTTTATCTTTTTCAGACATTTCTGAAGAAAAAATAGTGTGTAACATTCGAGTCAAGTCTCAGAAGTCCCCTTGAATCACACTTTCCTCTCACACTAGAAATAGTATTAAGCCATATGGTCCAATTTTGCTCTTCTAGGAAATAATCAAATGTTTTATGGGTTAGGTTCCAGGATTGTTATTCTCTATAGCGCTGCCAAGAACAACAACACTATCAAGACTAATTTTAGAAATAATACAGTACGGGCTGTGTTTACTAGCAGTGGTTACCATTGTGTTCTCCAGATACTGACATTAAAGCTCTTTTCTTTATAGTTTACCATCAAAACAGCCTCATCGCACACACGGGGATTCTTCTGTCCAAGCACCACTTTCAATTTGACTTCAAAGCCCAGCAAACGTGCAGCACCATTACCATATTTTTACACAAAATTCCCTACAAATTACGTCTTCTGATCTAGAGCCATCATCATTGCAGGGTTGCTTTCAGGTGTCAAAGGTTAGTCCTGCTTGTGGTCCATAAACACGCAGCCTGTAACAATGCTGCACTAGTGAGCGTTACATTCGCATTATTAGGGGATTACAGAGACACAACGAGGGTGCGTAAAGAGGACATGATCTACGAGAGGAGGTGGGGACTGTTGCACTGTCCATCATTAGCTCTATAAAGTCCAGCCAGTCATGAAATGAGGGTGTTAAAATGCGACTGCAAACACAATCATCAAATGCACAGGGAGCTTCCAGGCACGTCTAGTCAACTGCATTCATGCTTATGGTCCAGCGAATTAAATTAAATCAAAAGCAGTATTTGTAATGTATCCAAAATTTTATTCAAAGGTCCTCTATTACAGTGGTCCCCAACCACCGATCCGGGGACAGGTACCAGTCCGTGATGCATTTGCTACCGGGCCGCACAAAGACATTAAATAATTTATAAGCGACCCCATTTTCTCCTACTAAACTTTCGCCAGTCCCACCAGACACGCCAATAAGCTTGTTCATAGATGTATTGCAAAACTCCTGATAGGAAGTCGGCATTTGCTATATTTGTTACATATTTGTTACATGGGACAATGCACATTGATAAACATATAAAATGTAAAGGTGCTAAAATGTAGCCAAAAGCTAAGTTCCATCTGCAGTCCGTGGCAGGTTGATGACCTAAGACAGGGGTGCTCACACGTTTTCTGCAGGCGAGCTACTTTTCAATTGATCAAGTCGTGGGGATCTACCTCATTCATATATATAATTTATATTTACTTATTTATGAAATATATGTTTTTGTTAACAAGTTAAAGGTGTTTAATGATAATGCAAGCATGTTTAACACATATAGTTAATATTGTTAATAAATTAAAGGTGTTTAATGATAATAAAGGAATGTTTAGTACATATAGTTAATATTGTTAACAAGTTAAAGGTGTTTAAAGATAATGCAAGCATGTTTAACACATATAGTTAATATTGTTAACAAGTTAAAGGTGTTTAAAGATAATACAAGCATGTTTAACACATATAGTTAATATTGTTAACAAGTTAAAGGTGTTTAAAGATAATGCAAGCATGTTTAACACATATAGTTAATATTGTTAACAAGTTAAAGGTGTTTAAAGATAATACAAGCATGTTTAACACATATAGTTAATATTGTTGACAAGTTAAATGCGTTTAAAGATAATGCAAGCATGTTTAACACATATAGATTCCTTTCTTTCATGAAGACAAGAATATACACTACCGTTCAAAAGTTTGGGGTCACATTGAAATGTCCTTATTTTTGAAGGAAAAGCACTGTACTTTTCAATGAAGATAACTTTAAACTAGTCTTAACTTTAAAGAAATACACTCTATACATTGCTAATGTGGTAAATGACTATTCTAGCTGCAAATGTCTGGTTTTTGGTGCAATATCTACATAGGTGTATAGAGGCCCATTTCCAGCAACTATCACTCCAGTGTTCTAATGGTACAATGTGTTTGCTCATTGGCTCAGAAGGCTAATTGATGATTAGAAAACCCTTGTGCAATCATGTTCACACATCTGAAAACAGTTTAGCTCGTTACAGAAGCTACAAAACTGACCTTCCTTTGAGCAGATCGAGTTTCTGGAGCATCACATTTGTGGGGTCAATTAAACGCTCAAAATGGCCAGAAAAAGTGAACTTTCATCTGAAACTCGACAGTCTATTCTTGTTCTTAGAAATGAAGGCTATTCCACAAAATTGTTTGGGTGACCCCAAACTTTTGAACGGTAGTGTAAGTTGGTGTATTACCTGATTCTGATGACTTGCATTGATTGGAATCAGACAGTGGTGCTGATAACGTCCGCATTTTCAAATGGAGGAGAAAAAAGTCCTCCTTTCTGTCCAATTCCACATGAAAGTGGTTGGTTTTTGGCATCTTATTTGTCCAGCTTCCGTACTCCTTTGTATACAGTGCACACTTTACAAGAAATACATTGGCGGCAAACTCCGTAGCTTGCTAGCTTGTGCACGCCAGCTTTCTGAGACTCTTATTTTGTTAGTGCAGGCAGGATGAAGCAGCGCTTTTATTGTGCAACTGTGCAGTCGGTCTTTGGAGTTTTGACGACAGGTACGGCGCCAGAGTCTGTTGAAATAAAAAGTGTTTCTTGCCTTCCTGTCGGTAATTTTTTCTTAATAATGAGCTAGCAGCAGCCAGCGTCATCTCAGAAGACCCTCGGGTGCCATGAATGTCAATCAAGTGACGAAAGTGACGTCATAGTGAAGATTTATGATCGCTCGTTTTTAGGATTATTTTTTTAATGCCTGGCTGGCGATCGACTGACACATCCTCCGTGATCGACCGGTAGCTCGCGATCGACGTAATAGGCACCCCTGACCTAAGATCAGGGCAGATCAGGAACAAAGTGAGCATAGTAGTTCAAGTGCATAAGGTAGATGGAGAAGTGCTAAGTTGTTGCATATAATAATTGTGCTGAAAGAAGACAATATACATCACCTTTGGCAAGTTAAGTGCTGGTATTATTGCACATAGTCCTATTACACAAGTATAGTTAGCAGTAACAGATGCATTTACGCATGGAAAATTGGACCAAAAAAAGCTAACATTAGTGTGTCTATGTATGAAATATTGCACAAAATATGAATACATATCTTTTAGAATGAAAATAGAAATCCAGAGAAATCTATTGGAACTAATGGCAAATATTTCTAGCTTTCTTATATATCCATGCTCTTGTCCTTGAATGTACTGTATCACTATAACCCATCAGATACTAAAGCCAAAAAAAAGCCTACTACTAGCAAAAATGAGTAAAAAACATGTAGAGCTTTTTTCAACGTTATGGTGAGTATTTTCATGTATTCATTTTTCATGCACTTATTTGCTATATTTATCTGCCACATGTGGAAAGCCGGTCCGTGAAAATAATGGCTACATTTAACCGGTCCCTGGTGCAAAAAGGGTTGGGGACTCCTGGTCTACTATACAAAATTGACTTTTTAATGATGTTGTAATGTAACAAAGGCCACTGTACGTTGGGAAACCTCACTCCCTGAGATCTTAACCTAAGATTTTCACTAGACGCGGAACGGCTGCCGGAGGGGCACCGCCACGGAAGGTCTCTGTCATCCGCCAATCCCCACCGCCGTTTAATGTTCACAGTTGCGGCTCCGCTGTGCAGCGAAATAGCGAGGACATTTACGACATTTTGCGGTCGGCG
The DNA here is from genome assembly GCF_033978785.1 of Entelurus aequoreus. Lineage (NCBI taxonomy): Eukaryota > Metazoa > Chordata > Actinopteri > Syngnathiformes > Syngnathidae > Entelurus > Entelurus aequoreus. The sequence continues at coordinate 17,275,438 of NC_084742.1, read as the reverse complement.
CATAATCACATGATAAGGAGTTGTAGTAAAGCCAACCACAAACTGGTTATTCTCTAGAGGAGCAGAAGCAAATCAACTCGGCCCTGCCATTGGGGATACATACCGGCTGCTGAACGCCAACAACGCGGAACGTGTCTGAGCTTTGCCGTCCATCAACACCCACAGGCGGGCGTCAAGACGTCTGGAAAAGACTACAGTTTTGCCTTGCAGAGCGGCTACTTTACTTTTGTATTTGTAGCAAGTACTAACACAGCAGTAACAACATCCCTGTCGAGCGTTTTACACACACACTTCTCATTCAACTCCCGCCTTCTCTTCCAGCCCCCTTATCAGCTGGTATTTGACCCAAGCCCACAAATACTTTGTAGTTATCCAGGGCAGAGGTGGGACCAAGTCATTGCTTTGCAAGTCACAAGTAAGTCTCAAGTCTTTGCCCTCAAGTCTCGAGTCAAGTCCCGAGTCAAGACAGGCAAGTCCCGAGTCAAGTCCAAAGTCAAGACTAGAAAGTCTCAAGTCAAGTCCCAAGTCCTGCATTTTGAGTTTCGAGTCCTTTCAAGTCCTTTTAACCACAGACTAATATTTTTACACAGATTGTGTATGCTTTTAAAACGCTGTATTTATTTATTAAAACAAGTGCATTTGAAATTGCAGGAAAAAAAATAGTGCTGACATTGCAATTCATAATAGCACTATTAACCAGTCATTTTAATAGTTTAAACAATTTTAAACATTTAACTCATTCCTTTACAGAATAAACACATTTGCAAAAACAAACATTAACATACTATTGGTTGTATTTTATGAAAATAACATTACCAATATTACAATATTTGTATGTGAGAATCACAAAGAAATCTTCTGGGGGAGGATGACACCCCTACAGGGGTTTGGTTTACAAACTTTCAGCCCCACCTAAAACAAAATTCACCAGCCGCCACTGATTATGATGCATTCTCATATATAAGACAATACTTTCTTAACAGTATAATTGTAACCAGGAATAAGTCTTCAAGTAACAATATTCAAATACTAACATTGTTGGGTAAGACAGCATTTGGTTTTATTCTGAATCCAGTGAAACAGATTGGTGGTTTTAGCTGATATAAAGACTTTCAGGTGTTTATATATGTTTAAGTATTTGGCAGACGCTTTTATCCAAAGCGACATACATAAAAAATACATATAAAACAATCACTGTAAACATTATCATTTAAGGGAAGAATGTAATACAAAATATCAATACAAAGTGTCAAGACAGAATAAACTCTCTGCTGCTGCAGCAACAGAGTTACAGTCTATAGGTCCCTAAAATATATAGATATCTAATGTATTCATACATTGTTTATGTAGGATATACGCATGTATCTATAACCTAATCATATTGTTTCTTCAATTTAAAAATAGCTGACCGTTTTTTTCCCCCTTCTCTGGGATTATATTCCCAGTTTTGATCTCGGACGTCTGGTCATTTATAGCGTATAAGAATATTATATTACTGTTAAGCAAACTTTGAATAATAAAAACGCCAAAACATGTGTCCGTTATCATAGCTACACGTATGACAAAAAAACGCGTGAAAATCAGTGGTATTCAGTGAGGTAAGATGAATTAAATTTGCTGACAGTTCATTGCTCCTGCCAAATGAATTGCACTGAGTGGAGCGGATCACCACTTCAAGATGGCGGCTCCGCGTCTCGTCTGCGCCAGTAGGCAGTAGCGCTCAATGCTGCGTACCCTTATAAGATGTCTATGGTTATAACGTTAGCAGTGAGTTTACAGCCTCACTGATTTAACGACACAGCAAATAAAAGTCATGTTACTTAGCCAATAAACGTTAGCTTACATTCAAAACTTACCCTTCTTTGTGCAACTTCAAATGTCGAACGAAGTTGGAAGTTGTTGCGTCTCCGTCTGTAATATTCGAACTGCGTGATTTGCATACGGCAATTCGTTTTTTGTTGACCAAGTCGTAGTTTTTATACCCGAACGAAACCAACTTTGGCATAATTGTTTCTCACTGCCGCAATGTTTGACAACTCATGTTCGGTGGTTGTCCTGCAATTGGATTGGATGAGAGCTGTGGGATGAAAACAACGTAGATTTAATTTGATTGGCTGTTGTACTGACAGCACACACGCTGACAAGCAGCACACACGCTTATAGACACAGACGTATAAAATGAAAGATACGGACTGCTCCCAAATAACTTTTTAAGGTTTGGGTTTTGGGGAAAGTAGCAAGTCATGTCAAGTCAAAAGGCTCAAGTCCAAGTGAAGTCACAAGTCATTGATGTTAAAGTCTAAGTCGAGTTGCAAGTCTCTTTACATTTTGTCAAGTCGAGTCTAAAGTCATCAAATTCATGACTCGAGTCTGACTCGAGTCCAAGTCATGTGACTCGAGTCCACACCTCTGATCCAGGGTATGCTTGTATTCTGATTCTTGGATTTTGGACCTGCAGAATCAGCATGTCCTCATCTATTTGTGTCAACAAAGTGAAATTACATCTGAAAACCTTTGACTTCTAGTCTGTCTCTGCGAGGGATGGGTGCCTTTCACATTTGAACTGATACGGTAGCAAATCCCGGTATCTGGGAATCGATACCGTTACTCAACGGTACCAATTTTCGGTACTTTTGTGTGTGTTAATAAATATAATTTGTTTTTGATAATAACATCTAATGTTCAGATTTAAAGGCCTACTGAAACCCACTACTACCGACCACGCAGTCTGATAGTTTATATATCAATGATGAAATCTTAACATTGCAACACATGCCAATACGGCCGGGTTAACTTATAAAGTGCAATTTTAAATTTCCCGGGGAACTTCCGTTTGCGCGTGACGTCAATGGTTGAAACGGAAGTATTCGGACACATTGTATCACAATACAAACAGCTCTGTTTTCATCGCAAAATTCCACAGTATTCTGGACATATGTGTTGGTGAATATTTTGCAATTTGTTTAATGAACAATGGAGACTGCAAAGAAGAAAGCTGTAGGTGGGATCGGTCTATTAGCGGCTGGCTGCAGCAACACAACCAGGAGGACTTTGACTTGGATAGCAGACGCGCTATCCGACGCTAGCCGCCGACCGCATCGATGATCGGGTGAAGTCCTTCGTCGCGCCGTCGATCGCTGGAACGCAGGTGAGTACGGGTGTTGATGAGCAGATGAGGGCTGGCGTAGGTGGAGCGCTAATGTTTTTATCATAGCTCTGACGAGGTCCCGTAGCTAAGTTAGCTTCAATGGCGTCATTAGCAACAGCATTGCTAGGCTTCGACAGGCGGCACAGCATTAACTGTGTAGTTACAGGTCCAGTGTTTGGTTCTGTGTCTCCTGATAGTAGTATTGTTGATCTTCTGTCTATCCTTCCAGTCAGGGGCTTATTTCTTTTGTTTCTATCTGCATTTAAGCACGATGCTATCACATTAGCTCCGTAGCTAAAGTGCTTCGCCGATGTATTGTCGTGGAGATAAAAGTCACTGTGAATGTCCATTTCGCGTTCTCGACTCTCATTTTCAAGAGGATATAGTATCCGACGTGGTTTAAAATACAAATCCGTGATCCACAATAGAAAAAGGAGAAAGTGTGGAATCCAATGAGCCCTTTTACCTAAGTTACGGTCAGAGCGAAAAAAGATACGTCCTGCACTGCACTCTAGTCCTTCACTCTCACGTTCCTCATCCACAAATCTTTCATCCTCGCTCAAATTAATGGGGTAATCGTCGCTTTCTCGGTCCGAATCGCTCTCGCTGCTGGTGTGAACAATGGGGAAATGTGAGGAGCCCTTCAACCTGCGACGTCAAGCTACTTCCGTTACAGGCAAGGCTTTTTTTTATCAGCGACCAAAAGTTGCGAACTTTATCGTCGATGTTCTCTACTAAATCCTTTCAGCAAAAATATGGCAATATCGCGAAATGATCAAGTATGACACATAGAATGGATCTGCTATCTCCGTTTAAATAAAAAAAAAATTCATTTCAGTAGGCCTTTAACTAATGTGCAGTTGTTATATCTTGTTTCATTATTACATTTCTGAGTCAATTTCTTTGTTACAACATTACCTATAGTCAACTTGGCTGAGTCTGCTATCAGTGCTGCTGAAGTGATGGCCAAGTGTTAAAATGTTATATCACGCTTATTTTAACCAATATTATCTAATTTTTGTTATGTCTTACTGATAGTGTTTTAGTCTTAAGTATTGTATCTATTTTAATGGCTAAAATGTTACTGTTTTCAATATTGGTTTATAATGTAGCACTTTAAGATTTATCTTGATGAAAAGTGTGTTGCAAATAATTTCTATCGTTTTATTGTTTATTATTTCTGGCAGGACTTCTACTCTTCATTGATCTATCTATCTATCTATCAATCAATCAATGTTTATTTATATAGCCCTAAATCACAAGTGTCTCAAAGGGCTGCACAAGCCACAACGACATCCTCAGTACAGAGCCCACATAAGGGCAAGGAAAACTCACCCCAGTGGGACGTCGGTGTGAATGACTGTGAGAAACCTTGGAGAGGACCACATATGTGGGTAACCCCCACTCTAGGGGAGACCGAAAGCAATGGATGTCGAGTGGGTCTGACATACTATTGTGAAAGTCCAGTCCACAGTGGATCTAACATATTAGTGAAAGTCCAGTCCATAGTAGATCTAACACAATAGTGAGAGTCCAGTCCATAGTGGGGCCAGCAGGAAACCATCGCGAGCGGAGACGGGTCAGCAGCGCAGAGATGTCCCCAACCGATGCACAGGTGAGCGGTCCACCCCGGGTAGATCTATCTATTTATCTATCTATATAAATCTATCTATCTATCTATCTATCTATCTATCTATGTCCTTCTTGGGCCAAAAGTTTGGACACACCTCATTCAATGTTTTTTCTTTATTTTCATGACTATTTACATTGTAGATTGTCACTGAAGGCATCAAAACTATGCATGAACACGTGGAGTTATGTACTTAACAAAAAAAGGTGAAATAACTGAAAACATGTTTTATATTCTAGTTTCTTCAAAATAGCCACCCTTTTTCACACACTCTTGGCATTCTCTTTATGAGCTTCTAGAGGTAATCACCTGAAATGGTTTTCACTCACTCAATTTCACACAACCTCTTCTTGCAAAAGTGGAGCAAAAAGATATTTGGTGATCATATGTCTCTAGGTTACATATTGCTGTCCTAAAAAAAAGCTTAAAATTCTTGGAAAAGGCTGCCATTAGATAAGAAGTCCAGAATGGTTTTCTGGTGTTTATTCCCCCAATGTTTTCCGGCTTCCTCCCACCTCCAAAGACATGCACCTGGGGATAGGTTGATTGGCAACACTAAATTGGCCCTAGTGTGTGAATGTGAGTGTGAATGTTGTCTGTCTATCTGTGTTGGCCCTGTGATGAGGTGGTGACTTGTCCAGGGTGTACCCCGCCTTCCGCCCATGTGCAGCTGGGATAGGCTCCAGCACCCCCGCGACCCCAAAAGGGACAAGCGGTAGAAAATGGATGGATGGGTTTTCCATCCATTTGGATGTTCACAGGCTGGCTTTGATTGGTATTTAGATTCTTGCTGTTAGCACCTGCTCTTGTCCATTAATCCCTATTTGGCCCTTCTTTTTCTTTCCAACCAACTCTGCTTGTCTGCCTGTGATTCTTGTCTAAGATCAACTACCATCCATCCATCCATTTTCTACCGCTTATTCCCTTCGGGGTCGCGGGGGGCGCTGGAGCCTATCTCAGCTACAATCGGGCGGAAGGCGGGGTACACCCTGGACAAGTCGCCACCTCATCGCAGGGCCAACACAGATAGACAGACAACATTCACACTCACATTCACACACTAGGGCCAATTTAGTGTTGCCAATCAACCTATCCCCAGGTGCATGTCTTTGGAGGTGGGAGGAAGCCGGAGTACCCGGAGGGAACCCACGCAGTCACAGGGAGAACATGCAAACTCCACACAGAAAGATCCCGAGGCCGGGATTGAACTCACGACTACTCAGGACCTTCGTATTGTGAGGCAGACGCACTAACCCCTCTGCCACCGTGCTGCCCCTAAGATCAACTACTGTGCAATAAATTAATTAATTGTTCTGCTGTTTCACCTGTAAATGCCCAAATACAGCAGTGGTATACAGCAGTGGTCCCCAACCTTTTTGTAACTGCGGACCGGTCAACGCTTGAAAATGTATCCCACGGACCGGTGTGTGTGTGTGTGTGGGGGGGGGGGGGGGGGGGGGGGGTTGTTTTGTCATAAAAATATACAATCGTGTGTGCTTACGGACTTTATCCCTGCTGACATATATAATGTAGGAACAAGTAATATTAATAACAGAAAGAAATATGATACGTATATATAATATAATACAACCCTTTTGTGCGAATGAGTGTGAATGAGTGTAAATGGGGGAGGGAGGTTGTTTGGGTTGGTGCACTAATTGTAAGTGTATCTTGTGTTTTTTATGTTGATTTAATGAAAAAAAAAAATTAATTTCTTGTGCGGCCCGGTACCAATCGATCCACGGACCGGTGGTTGGGGACCACTGGTATACAGTATTCTCCAGCATTGCTCATAGGGGATTGAATACAACATTTTCCTATCAGAGCACCTCTGATCTTTATTCTCCTCGTAATTAGGGCCTGTGTCAATTGTGTTCAAGTCGGTGTACGACGTACCGATCAATTCTAAAGCGCTTTCCTACTGGAAGGAAACAAAAAGAATCGGACGTGAAAGAAATGTGACAATCTGTCCTTTCTATCACACAATTCAACATGTCTAAAAGTGAGTAGGAAGAAGCACAGTTTATTTCATCCTACCCTTATCCTTTATCTTTTTCTTTTTAGCTACCCCTTCACATCATCACAGGCGTGCACCTTCCCTCTTTTCATCACTGTGACTCCATCCATGCACACTATCATTACTCCTTCTCTCCTCCCTCTGCCATTACTCTCATCTCAGTGGGGGCGCCTCTTGTTTTCTTCAGGCAGCCTTTTGGCCCTCAAAGGAACAATCGATCCTCTGATTTGACTTCTCTTCTCTTTCATGTGCACTGTTTATGTGCAACTTTCTATGCAGTTTTTTTTTAACGTGTAGGTATTTCTCAGCTCTTACCTTTGTAATAGCTGAGAAATACCTAAAATATGTGAATCAATTTACAAGCTTAATGGATTCAAAACACTTCCAATGACTTAACATAAGTTTAATCGGTGCTTGGCCCCCAAAACAGCACCATTTTTACATGTAACATGCCTTTTAAAAGAAAAAAAAAAAGCTTTTATGTCAGAAATATTGTATGAAACATTACAATACAATGTAGTACAAACAACTACAGTATATGAAGTAATGTAATAATAATGTAGAGTATTACTTTAGTGCAGGGGTGTCAAACGTACGGCCCCGCGAAGTTTGCTAAGTATAAAAATGAGCCGAAGTTCTTGAATGGAAGAAACTGCTGTTCTAAATGTGTCCACTAGATGTCACAATATCAATTATTTGTATCATATGTAAAAAAATAAAAATAAACCACATGATGTCAGTGCACCAGTCGAGGAAAATGAGCAAACTACATAAATAACATCCTGTAATTTGATTTTGATATTATTTTTTTATCTTGAAAGATTGAAAATGAACACCAATGAGTTGACTGATGAACATTATCACATAATTTATTCAGAAAGTATAAATAACGACAAATAAAGGTAGAATACTATTAACCGCAACATGTAAGTGTAACAAAAACAACATTATGATAAATACATTTTCAGAATGTGCTTGTTCTATTTTTAAACAAAGAAAACAATCTGAAGTTGTCTTTATTTTTAAGTTATCTTGCCGTGAATTTACCAGTCCGGCCCACTTGGGAGTAGATTTTTCTCCATGTGGCCCCCGATCTAAAATGAGTGACAACCCTGCCTCAGAGAGTGGACTTCTAGCTGCTTCAATAGCCCGTAAAATATGGTATATACGTATGTAATGTAGTAACAGGCACATTCATAACATGTGATATTTACGTATTCATTTTAAGCATACAGCAGTGCCTTAATTTAATAGATGCATCACAACGTTCAATTTTTCCTTCAACAATACCACTAATCATTGCAGACTTGATTAGAGACAACAAACATAATCTAAAATTCACTTACTGTACAATGTCTGCTCTCACCAGGATGCCGACTGATGGGATGTTCCAATATTGCTGTTAGATGTAGAATAAATCATAATCATTCCGAAAGGTAAAAAAAAAAAAAAAAGCCGGTGCTGCAAACTGGCGTTTTTTTGTGTCTTTCTCATCATCTCCAGGTGTAAGTTGAATGTCACGGATGACCAACTTCTCGGTTTAGGTCCACGACTTTTTTTATCCAGTTGAGAGGTATGATTGGTATTCTAGAAATTGACTTTCACCAGCCAACAGGCGTTCATGAGCAGCAGCTCAGTATGTCAACACTGCAGCTGCACAAGCTAGTTAGCGCTCTGTGATCACAGCGCGGCCAAAAATAGTTTGCATGCGTAAATGCTTCTAATAACAATATTGCTGATAATTGATTAGTATTCGGGTCACGAGATGTAAATGGAGTATTGTTGGCATTTTTTGGATGTATTTTTAGAGTGATTTAGAGGTAAAAATAATTACTCCCATTAGCACCATTGCTAGCCCCCCAGATCGAGCAAATTACAAATTAAAATGCAATATATATTTATATATACTATATATACAGTAGAGGCCAAAAGTTTGGACACACCTCCTCATTCAATGCGTTTTCTTTATTTTCATGACTAATTACATTGTAGATTGTCACTGAAGGCGTTAAAAAAAATGGATGAACACATGTGGAGTTATGTACTTAACAAAAAAAGGTGAAATCATTGAAAACATGTTTTATATTCTAGTTTCTTCAAAATAGCCACCCTTTGGCTCTGATTACTGCTTTGTACACTCTTAGCATTTTCTCGATGAGCTTCAAGCACACCTGTGAAGTGAAAAACATTTCAGGTGACTACCTCTTGAAGCTCATTGAGAGAATGCCAAGAATGTGCGAAAAGTAATCAGAGCAAAGGGTGGCTATTTTGAAGAAACTAGAATATAAAACATGTTTTCAGTTATTTCACCTTTTTTGTTAAGTACATAACTCCACATGTGTTCATTTATAGCAGGGGACCCCAAACTATGGCCCGCCAGCGTCCAAAATCAGGCCCGCGGGAAGTCCAAAGTATACATAAATACACTTTTTTTCTGTCTTTTGTTATCCACTTTGTACCGCTTGCTACTCACGGTGTCTCTTAGCTGCTCAGGCAAATCATATTGTCTAAAAATGCATTTTCTCATCGATAACGTGACATCATCGCG
>NC_084742.1:17243595-17263595 GCF_033978785.1 Entelurus aequoreus | reverse complement strand
TTGAAAGCTAAAAACTTTATGACAGACTTAAAAAAACAGACCGGAATTTTACTTTTTTTTTTACTGAATGAGACACCCAGAATGTACATGACAATAAAGAATGTGGGATTTACAATATTAACTATGAACGATAAAACACTGAATATTGACAACATATGAACGTCACACCCCCTCTCGACCGACATATTTTACAATCAAACGAAACGCAACAAAAATGCAACAAACACAGCGAAATATTGTGGCGACCCATCAGTGTTCCTGTTCTGTAACCCTGTACACTGTTTGTTTGTCTAATCTTGAACGGGTTTGTGCTGAAAACAAAGTTTCGTTGTACTTGTGCAATGACAATAAAGACCTACCTTATCTACTTTACCTTATCTATATGAAAAAACCCCACCTACAATCTGATGTATCGGATATATCACTAAGCTTTAGAACTTTGTTGTAAAAATCTCCTTCCGCGTCTGTCCCTGACACCCGCATTTCAGGCTGGCCGCTCTGGAAAGTGATGGAACGAGATATTTTCCATATATCCATATTTAAGTGTTACTTCTTTCTAAAAACTCCTATAGTCATATTTACATCAGCTAATGTCTCGTGTGGTACAAAGTGCTTGGATTCGAGTGTCCTTGAGTAGACAGGCAGAGCGCTGTTGAGACTGCCATAACATTCCTAAGATAACGAGCACAGGGGAGAGCTGAGCTTGGGGGGGACCGAGCTAGACCGATCTGGACCGGGCTAGGGAACGCTTGGGTGCTGGATTGGTCTCATTATTGCCAAAGCTTTGACAATAAACAACGAAATACCAACTACTGCTTTTGGTGGTCAATTTAACATCAGCTTATTTGCCATTAAAAGAACTTGGGAGTGGACAGCAGACTTTGACTTCCTTGGGAGGAAGAGCTGTCGACGCAACAATTTGGGGGCTCGTCCGGGATGTGGCCTCTGTGGAAACCCTCCCCACCCACACTGCTTGGTGCCTTGTCGGAGCTGCTGTGACATAGATTACCATAGTAACTAGTATATCATGCAAAAGCACAGACTCCAACCATTGAAATACTTTTTATAGATCAAGACTTACGGTAATTTGAAATCATCACTGCACATCATAATGGCCGCTACAGTTTCCATCTTAAAGATCTAAAAAAATTATTTGTGGCCCCTGGGCCTTAATTTGCCCCGGTCTGGATTAGATGCATGTTTTGGCGTAATATTAAAACTGTCAAATGGGGGGGTCGCAGCTCGCTGCAGGGTTGTTCTTCCAACGCAAAAGACGGCTCCGGACGACAGCGTGAAGGTAAGCTTGGATTTATTTTTTACTATAACAAAAAGAACAAACTAAAGGCGCGCACAAGGAGGAGGTACAAACTTGACTATGAAACAAAATAACTTGCACGTGGGCAAAAAACTAAGGACATGAACAAAAGTCGCTAACTGTGGCATGAATAGAAAAAAAAACTTACTTGGTCAGAAAGAGACATGAACCGGTGTGACACAAAGACAATGCAGGCAGCACGAGTGATGAACAAAGGTATGCTTAAATAACACTGACATGATTGGTGACAGGTGTGTGTGAGTCCAAACGTGGAACAGGTGAAACTAATGGGTGACCATGGAAACCAAACAAAACAAGGAAGTGAAACCAGGTACTAAGGAAGTGTCCAAAAACCAAGCAAAACATAACTAAACAAAACATGATCACAGACATGACAAAAACATGGGAACTACATTTTTCCAGTATTTGTTTTGTACAAAATTAACATAGTAAAATAATGATATTTACTTTGTGAAAGTTCATGATGATTTAGTTTAATGCTAACCTCGTATGTCCTGACTGAGTATCACCAGGTCCTCTGCGACAAAAGGCAGGAACATAAATCGTTAATTTACTCCTTTACCGACCCGTAAAGGGTAAAGGAGGTCCAATCTATGATGTTATTCTTTCGGCGGAGACAACTAAGGTGTTTTAACCACAAACTTTTATTTCAACATTGACACCAATGAGTGGAGCACAAGTCTCCTATGATTTAGATGTTTTTCTTTATTTTACATGCTGGTGATTCATATTGCAGTGACTGACTTTGTTGGCTTTCAAAACACCGTCATTGCAATCCTGGCGTTTCAGGTGCGTGATAAGGTTTGATGTGTTGATGCTCAATGTTTTTTTTCTATCCTTGCGGTATGTTGGAAGAACATTTGGTTCAAATGGCACACAAAAAGTCTTCCTCTGAAACATTGAAGAAGTCCCAAACAATTGATGCCAGGTTTGTTTAGCGTGAGATCAGGGGAAGTTTACAACTAGCTTACAGCACATAGGAAAAAAAGGAGTGCTTGATTTGTTCACCCTAACCCACCTTCAGCACAGAATGAGTAACCTCACCCTTTTGATCGTTTTACTTTTTATTTTTTATTTTTATCTGATTTATTCTTTATTGGACCTCATAATTTCTTATATCGGACCAATGATAATCGGTTTGATATTTATTGTTATAGATGGCTACCAAATCCAGTACTTCTCCCGCCGGTCCCACTGGGTAACGATTCACGTAAAATCCAACGGAGCCATATTACGTTACCAAGGTTGCACGTGATGTCACGCCTGGTTGCCGACTTAGCTGGCTCTTCACACTTCTGCACTTGGCAATCACTCCAGCAGTACTGAGAGCGGACTCAGTATCTCCAGGTAAGGTTGCAATTTTCAATGCCAAAAAAAAGAAATTGACTCAAAAAATGCTTTAACGTAAGTAAAGTAAGGCTCCATTTTTCCAAAAATGTGCCAGCTAGGCTAATGCACATTGGCAATTGTTTCACCTCCATATTTGTAAACTACAACTAAGATGCACGGTATAATCAAAACGGCTGGTGCGTAATAAGTACAATACTTACAGTAATAACACTTTTTTAGGGTGCAACCAAAAATAAAACAAACATCTGAAACTATACACTATTGCTATCGTGCAACTGTAATTGCAACTTACTGTCATATTTGCAAATGATAATATGAAGATAATAAAACAAGATATAACAATTGGACAACAGTTATCATAATCACCTCATTTTTAAATATTGCAATAACAGATTTTATTACCAAAAACATTTTATATTTAGTAACACATACAAAAGTACCAACAATTTGTACCGTTTTGTACCGGTGTCGATTCCCAGGTACCGGGAATTGGTACAAATCGGTTTAAATGTAAACGGTACCCATCCCTATTTATTGTGCACCTGTAGTTGCAATGTACTGTGCTACTATTAACGTTAGGCACCCCAACACTAGGTTACCCCAAAAAAGCCCTTCAGATACACACTAAAAAATACTGGGTTATTTTGATAACCCGATTTATGAGTTGCTAGTGTCGGGTTAAATTTTGGAGTTGTTTTTATGAATAGCAATCCATTTTTGGGGATATAAGGGTATTATTTTAACTCAATTTCTGGGTTTTCAAAATTATGAACCATTTTTGGGTTGTTTTTAAACGAGTAACGCATTTTTGTGTAAAAGGCTTTTTTTTTAAATTAAAAAGTTACTTTTTTCTTGAAGGGAATTTTATTATGGATTAATATCATTAACATTATTTACAATCACCATTGAGTTAGTATAGCTTGACTTTTGGGTTCAATAATTCAACCCAATAGTTTGGTTGGGAATAACCCAACATGAAGTTATCACAACTCAACTTTTTCGTAAAATAATTCAACGCACAAGTTGGGTTGAAAAAATTAACCCAAAATGTTGAGTTAAAATAACTCAAATAAGGGGTTCGTCCTTTTCTAAATCAGCAGTTGAGGTAAAATTGGGTTATTTTTTAACCCTACATTTTTGTGTGTGTACAAGCTAACCAAATATGGATCTATAGCCAAAGCCAATCTTCAGGACACGCCTGCCTCCGAGACATTCATTATAAAATATTGCACCTTGCATTGCTTTATGCTGAGCTGGAATGCTTCCTTTTATCCATCAATGGGAATTGGGAATAAGCACACATTGCCATAAAACAGAGCACTGCCTCCAAGCTGTGAAGGCGGCCGCAGCAATGAAACTGATTGATAATCAGTGAATTGAATCGTGGCAAATATGATCTTGGCGTATTAACTCGGCGTTGGTATGCACACATTTTCTTTTCATTAGATGCGGTTTTAATGAATTGCCCAGAGTAATGAGTGCTTTTAGGTGGCAGGGCTTCGGCCGGTTGTTCATCATGTAAATGGCACAATAGCAATTAAATCTCATAATGTCGGGTGTTACGGCCTTGAACCGGACTGGGATTAGCCCCACAATACTACCAAAGAACCTTTTAATTATCATCCCCTCTAGGAAGTGGATGTGGAGAGACTCATTGGGCAGAATCCCTTGTGTCTAAGTGGCTTCTTAGACTTTATTTCTCAATTACTGGTTTACAATATTCCACTAAGGGATACTTTCGGGAAGTTCGCTGTAGTAAAACTGGTTGCTAAAGTGTGAGGGCTGACCTGCCCCCTCCTCTAAAGTGACGCCTGAAACGGACCGTTCAGTCTTCCACTGCCTTGACATTACGGCACGTTTCACAGCGCCAACGGTTTATAATAACCGCTGATGTGGATCACAGTCCCGGTAAATGACCTCCGTTGACAGGCTGGGGGAAAGTGTCTGTGCCTTGTTGTCCATCTGTCTGCACAATTCTGGAGGTCAGCTCTCGGAGACCCGAGGACAATAAAAACATCACAGGGCGTTATGAATGCTTTCATTCATCTGTCCAGAGAATTGTGTCATTGGAGTGACCCTCCATGCGGTCCCTAGACTCACTGGGAGACAGATGGAGGTGGTGGTCCACCTTCCAATTTACAGAACGTTAGCATACATGTAATAGAGAATATGTAATCCTTAACGTTTTATCACCAATTACTTGCCAATCAAAGATTATTTCGTTGATGGCGGCCATGTATTTATCTCAGTCTTGCTTAAAATGTACAGGCATGTGCTTGTCACTGGCCTAGAAGTGTGTACCAAATTTTGTGGTGATTGCACTAACCGCAAAGTGTTTTTGTGAGAAATTGTAAGGCAACCTGACATATGAGGTTTAATGATAGCACCACCATCTGGTGTGTTTGTCAGAAATATAATAGAACAGGCAACACAGCAAAGGTGCATGTTTTGACAAATGTTCACCCTTTTGTGTGCAGCGGTTCAGGAGTAGAAGATTACACAAACAAGTACATGCAGTCATGTGTACAGACTGATGCATTGATTAGCATGATGATGATGAATATGAAACACTGTATAGTTTTTATTTTATTTCATTTAGTTGTACCGCACAGGCTCCAATGCCTGAGGGAGGGTTGAATGTACAATGTTTAGTGGCAAGCATCAAGGTTACCACTTAAAGGACAACGCTTCTGAAAATACGTGTTGAGGTTAGCTCGGAGCAGAATTTTGATGAGTTTGGAGAACGGCTAATCTCCTCAATTTCATTGTTTTCCAATTTCCAACATTATTTCCGCTTGCATATGCGGCCCCGCCGAGGTGTGGGTGACTTTCCCTGACTTCAGCGTTTATTCCTCCAGGCATTGCTGTTATCTCCCCACCTTATATAGTATACATGTATATGTATATATGTATAGTTCAAAACTGTGTCTCTATTTGCTTGTGTGCCTGTTGTATTATTTACGCTGCTTGCCTTTGCCTTCTGTCCTCTATTAAACGATTGGATCAGTCAAAGCTTAAATTTGGAGTTTATCACTCCGTAGCAAGAGCGGCTTTTGGCGTTTTCTCACCCAATCTTGGACTGTGCACATTCTAATTTTAGATAAACATTTGTTCCCCGAAGTGTGAGAGTCTGAAGTCATCGTGTTTAGTCATTTGGATGAGAGCAGCTCAATCATTTCTGTTAGAAAGAGAATAACTTTCTTGCACGGGTTACGGTGTTTAAAAATAGGGCTTGGAATTGTTCGGGGTCAATTCTGGTGAGAAAGTGCCCCCGAAACAATTGGGGCTTAACTACTTGTACCCGAGAAAGTCCAAAGTCTCAGACTGTCTCACAATCACACAAAGGTGACTTAACCCCTTAGGGTCCCAGGGTTCCCCCAAAAGAGCCATTTCACCACTAACGGTCTCAGGGTTCAGCCAACTAAGTCTAAACCCTAAATCTACATGCTTACAGTACATTACATTTAAACATCATGCTCGGTTAACAACGCAAAATAGCTTTGGGAGCTACATGCTAACATTACACTTTAAACATCATGCTAGGTTAGCAACACTAGCATAGCTATATGAGCTACTGACCTAACTAACATTACAGTCACATCATGCTAGGTGAGCAACATTAGAATAACTATGTGAGCTATTGTGCTAACTAACATTACAGTCACAGCATGCTAGGCTTGCCTCGTTGCTGAAAAAAACTAAATAATAATATTTTAAGATGTGTAGCAAAGCCTGAGAGTGTACACACAGACCTGGCTCGCCTGGCTAAGGCCGGATCAGAGGTATCGTGTTTATGAGGAAGGAGGTTTTTACTTCATGGCGTTGTTGCTAACATTGCTAGTTAGCAATTATTGTAGTGAATGCTGACATTCTACCATAGTTAGCGGCGCGCAAAATGATCAAACTTACAGCTCGTACATTTGTAGCTGGCTGAAGGACATTTGATGGAGCGCCTGACTCATACTTGCCAACCCTCCCGATTTTTCCGGGAGACTCCCGAATTTCAGTGCCCCTCCCAAAAATCTCCCGGGACAATCATTCTCCCAAATTTCTCCCGATTTTCACCCGGACAACAATATTAAGGGCGTGCCGTGATGGCACTGCCTTTAGCGTCCTCTACAACCTGTCGACGTGTCCGCTTTTTCACCATACAAACAGCATGCCGGCCCAGTCACATGTTGTATGCGGATTCTGCATACACACGAACGTGAATGCAAGACATACTTGATCAACAACCATACAGGTCACACTGAGAGTAGCCGTATAAACAACTTTAACACTGTTACAAATATGCGCCACACTGTGAACCCACACCAAACAAGAATGACAAACACATTTCGGGAGAACATCCGCACCGTAACACAACATAAACACAACAGAACAAGTACCCAGAATCCCTTGCATGCCTAACTCTTCCGGGCTACAATATCCCCCCCCCCCCCCACACCTCAACCATACTTGCCAACCTTGAGACCTCCAATATCGGTAGGGGGTGGGGGGGCTTGGTCGGGGGCGGGGGGCGTGGTTGGGGGCGTGGTTATTTACAGCTAGAATTCACCAACTCGAGTATTTCATATATATATATATATATATATATATATATATATATATATATATATATATATATATATATATATATATATATATATATATATATATATATATATATATATATTTATTTTATTTACATATAAATAAAATTAATACTTGAATTTCAGTGTCCCGGTGGCTATCCATTAGATGGCAGTATTGTCCTGTTTAACTTCTCCGTTCATGATGAGTATATCATTTCGGCCACCGTGTTCAATGGAGAAGTCTGTTCTACAAAATTTACAGGCAACATACACCTTCCCCTTCGAACTGTCCTGGATGAACTGAAATTCTTGTTTCCATTCGTTTTGGAACTTGCAAGCGTATTTCTTCATCTTGCTCGTCGACGGCGTCGCCATGTCTGTAATTTCCTCGTTCTTCTGCTTCGTCTCCTTGTTGTGTGCGCAGTTGTGCACTCTACTCTCTAAAAGCCCTAGATGTTATGACGTCATTGGGCAGGCAAGCTGTTTATATTGTGGGAAAGCGGACGTGAGAACAGGCTGTCCCCACTCAGTCTCAGGTCCGCATTGAGCTGGAGGGGGCGTGGCCTCCAGCTCCGGCTGAATACCGGGAGTTTGTCGGGAGAAAATCTCTGCCGGGAGGTTGTCGGGAGAGGCGCTGAATACCGGGATTCTCCCGCTAAAAACAGGAGGGTTGGCAAATATGCCTCAACACCCCGCCCCCAATCTCCCAAATTCGAAGGTCTCAAGGTTGGCAAGTATGGCCTGGCTTGATTTGAAATTATCCACTGCATTTGACCCATCCCCACAGGGGAGCAGTGAGCAGCAGCGGTGGCTGCGCCTGGGAATCATGTGGTGATTTAACCCCCAATTCCAACCCTTAATGCTGAGTGCCAAGCAGGGAGGTAATGGGTCCCATTTTTATAGTCTTTTGTATGACTCGGCCGGGGTTTGAACTCATGACCTACCGATCTCAGGGCGGACACGCTAACCACAAGGCCACTGAGCAGGTTTAAGATGTGTAGCAAAACCTGAACTTAAAAGAACTTTCAATACTCTCAAAAGTTGTGCAAACAGTCGATTTCCTTCATGTTTGCTATTCAAAACAGGCTTGAGTGCAACATATTACTGTCATAACATCATTAAAACGTCACTTTTGCATAATAGAGGGCCTTTAAAGTAGTTTTTCCTCTCACACAAACCAAGAAGCAAAACCTTCTTGGCGAAGGTAATCCACATAAATGCATTGGACTTAGTGTATAGCGAAGAGGCTCAGGAAGCAATTATAACAAGATTAGAAGTAGATTTTCAATGTGATGTGGAGTAATTCTACCATTCAAGCATGCTGCCTGCTATACGAAAATAATCTAGAGGACGTTCAAGACAAACAAGCACTAATTTTGATATAAGAAGGGCATGTGTAACACACCATCTGACCTCTTGTAGTCTATTTGTCAGTGTCCATCACCTCCAACATTTGCATTGAGAGATTGCTACATTAGCTTCTTATATATGCAGTAGGAGTCAATTAAAGGGTTAATGACACAGAGAAGGTCCAGTTGAGTTTGGCACACTCCAACTCCCAGTTGACCATCCTTCATCATCTCAGCCATTTAAATATGCATGAGTCCTCCCTGTGGGGATTTAATGGGGCTTAGTTCCCCCCCACCCTCTCCCACGTTAAACCCAAATGGGGGACTCACGCCTTGAGTTGCCAATAGGGTTGCGCGATATAAACGATATACTGTATAAATGATATGCATTTGGCCAACGATAGAGCTTTTAATACTATCACTATCGGGATAATGCAAGTTTTAATTTTTTTTTGTCCTGTCCAGCTTTTCAGGCAAATCATATTGTTGATTTAGATGCCCATATTGGCTGTACAAATTTACTTTACAAAAGAGAAGTGTGGGATACTTCTCTTGTTGCCTTATTTGTATTTTGACATTATTAAATGGATTTATATTATTATTTGGTGCAGCCGGGCCGGAGCAGGAGGGGATAGAAAGAGAAAAAAAGGAAGACCGAGGGGGAAATTGTGGGGACAAGAGGGGGATTAGACAGAGAGACAAAAACAACAACAGCAAACACAACAATAACAACAACAATAACAATAGAACAACGTCAGCAAATAGGATATGTACAAATATGATGGTAAAAGTGATAGCAAAGAAGCAGTTAGTGAAATAAATAATAATACAGAAATGACAATGAACATTATTACACTACAAATGGAGCAATACAAATACCAATAGAAATAGCACTATTGATAATGAATAATAACAATAATTACCTCTATTATCAAAAACACAATTGTTCAAATGCAACAATACATATATGTAATGATAACTTGAAATACGAAAGAAAGCAGATACATGGAGGGGAAGAAAGAGAAGCAGACTATATTAACCTTGTACATTGTTATAGTAACTATAGGTTAAGCTTTGTCAGTGTGCCATGTGTTACCCAGTTTACCCTAGGGCAGGGGTCACCAACGCGGTGCCCGCGGGCACCAGGTCGCCCGTAAGGACCAGATGAGTCGCCCGCGGGCCTGTTCTAAAAAAAAATAAAATAAAATAAAATAAAATAAAAAATTTTTTTTATTTTTATTTTTTTTAAAAATTAAATCTACATAGAAAAAACACAAGATACACTTTCAATCAGTGCATCAACCCAAACAACCTCCCCCATGCACACTCATCCACACCCACTCACACAAAAGGGGTTATTTCTTTCTGCTACCAATATTCTGGTTCCCACAACAAAGACAACACATCTGCAAGGGACACAGTCCCTGCAGCACACATGATTGTATAGGCTGCTGGTCCACTAACATTTTCATTAATTACTATTTTTTATGTAATTATTTTTATATTGTTTTACTTTCTTTTTTATCCAAGAAAATGTTTTTTATTTATTTATCCTTTTTTATTTTATTTTTTAAAAAAGGGCCTTATCTTCAACAGACCAGGTTGTCAATGAAATTAGATTTGTTTAAAGGGTTTTTTAAACCAGGCCCAGTCCAGATAATGTCCAAGTCGGACTCAGCAACACACACCTTCATTCATGTACACAGAAAAAAATTAGGGAACACAACAGATTGCATATAATTTATAAATAAAATTACATTTTCAAAATAAGCATTTATGTACAGTCCAGATTATGTCCAGGTCACTCAAATTAGGGAACACAACAACAGATAGCATATAATCTATAAACATAATTATACTTTCAAAATAAGCCTTTGAGGACTTCCCATCTTTTTTTAAATGTTTTTTGGCATCATTATCGTTTTCAACCACGTAACTTTCTAAAGTTAGAAAATACTGAATACATGTTTTAAAGAAAGTAATACTAAGTGAATATCTGTTTTTGGCCTTAAAAATAAACATTTTACCGAGTACTATAATTAAATTGACTAAATCATGAGAGTCAATTAACTCTCCTAAAATAACAGAAACCACATCAAGCTTCATAAACAAACCAATCCTTAAACACATTTTTTCAACTTCCACCCAAAACAAAGACACAATATGACAATACCAAAACAAATGCAGGGTGGATTCAGGCTCCTGACAACAAAATGGGCAATCATTTGACTCTGTCATATTCCATAATTTTAACATTTTCCCTGTGGGTAAGAAGTTATAAATCATTTTAATTTGAAAATAACGATTTTGCACATCGATAGTGGTTTTATAGATTAGTTTGAATATGGCATCCCATGTCAACGGGCAGTCAAAAAAGTCCTCCCATTTTCCATTTGTGTTGTATGGGGCAGCCTTCAAAGATTTCTTTATTAAATAAAAATTATATATTTTTCTATTTATTTTAGTTCCTTTTTGCCAACTATAATTTCTTATTAGAGGTTTACAAACTAATAATTTAGTAGTTCCATAATTAATTATTTGTTTCCATCTTTTCCCAATTACTCCAGTTAGTTGATAAAATGAAAAGCTTGAGCAAGCATCACCATACATAGCTCTAAATTCATCATACTTCATAATTTTACCATTCTCATTGATAATATCATTGACAAAAATGATTCCTCTTTCAAACATATTTTTCCAAAAGAAAGGCTTTCCATCTATTACAATATTAGAGTTCATCCATATTAACTGCTGCAAAATATCGTCTCTTTTTTCTGGCACATAAAATTGAAAACACCACCATGAGTGGATTGTTTCCTCGCCATGTTTCCCAGCAGACTCTCTGGGAGGGGATCACTTGTAAAAAAAGGATACAATTTCTTTTGATACAGTACATGTTTTTTGTCCAACAGGACACTTGTGTACCACTCAGTGTTTAAATCCATCTTTGGAACAATTGATGCTTTTAAAGACAGACACATAGCTTCAAGGTTGAGAAGTTTCAGGCCCCCATATTCATACTCTTTGTACAAAACCTTTCTTTTAATCTTTTCTGGTTTGCCGTTCCAGACAAAATCGAAGACCCTCCGCTCATAAATCTTAAAAAAGTTTTGTGATGGAGCTGGTAATGACAAAAACAAATAAATAAATTGAGGAATAATTAACGAGTTGACAATAGATATTTTACCATACAAGGTTAGGGATTTCCCTTTCCATAATTGCATAATTTTGTCCAGCTTTCTTAGTCGATTATCATAATTTACTGAGCCTAGATCTTCCAGATTTTCTGGGACAACAACACCAAGTATGTTAACTGGTCCATCTGTCCACAAAACAGGCACTTTGCATTCCATTCGAAAGGACCTTCCCTTTAGATTTCCGATCCTTAATATTTTACATTTATCATAATTAAGCTTAAGGCCAGATTGCTGTGAAAATATGTCCAAAAGATTAAGAAGGTTCCGCAAACAATGAGGAAAAATCTTATCTTTGTGAATCAGCCTTTTCTGACATGAACTTCATCAAGAACAAACACAGAACACGCCTCACTGATGCACATCTGCAAGACTCACTCAAAGTTGCAGTGTCAAGTTACACACCAGAGTACAACACACTAGTTAACAGCATGCAATGCCAGGCTTCCCACTAACTGACAAAGAAACAGAAAACAGATTTGGTGTCCAGTTCAAAGTGTGACATGATTTAAAAATTTGAGAGTTTACTTTTGTATTTTACATGAGTTATTATTTGTACAAACATGGTGCAAAGTAATTCATGATTTGTTAAAAAATGTTAGTGGCTAGCTAGTTAAAATGGGATATTGTGATTTCACAAGACTATCTTAGAAGTGATCATTTGAAAATGTTCAATTTGAAAAATGTGCACTTAGAGAAAATATAAAAAATAAAGTGTTGCATATTGATATTTATCTGTTTCTATATATATTTATTGTGAGAAATCATTAAGATGATCAGTGTTTCCACAAAGATAAATATCATAAATTATTAATAATAACAGAGTTAAAGGTAAATTGAGCAAATTGGCTACTTATGGCAATTTATTTAAGTGTGTATCAAACTGGTAGCCCTTCGCATTAATCAGTACCCAAGAAGTAGCCCTTGGTTTCAAAAAGGTTGGTGACCCCTGCCCTAGGGCAACAACGTTAATATATGTTTGATGACACGTGATTATATGCATGAGTGTATGTATGTATATGTACTTGTATATGTACAGTATGTGTATATGTATGTTTGTACAGTGAATGCATATGTACAGTATGTGTATATGTATGTTTGTCCAGTGAATGTATATGTGCAGTATGTATATATGTATGTTTGTACAGTGAATGTGCGTGTGGATGTACAAACTTTGAGTGTGTAGTTGTTTACTGTATTTGTGATAATGCAAGTTGATTAGGACACATTCTAACTGTCTACAAATTTGATGAACGCGTCTTCAACGCAATGTAGCATTCTAGATAGCGGCTTACGTCAGTCCACTGTGCAAAGATACTTCTAAGTCAGCAATCCTTGCCGGCATAGCAAATAAAGTGTTTCTTACCAGTGTGTTTATCACTGTAGGACGAGGAATCACCAAACATGCTGCACTACACACCATAGGAGAATAAGCCAACCGTTAACCGCATCTATAGAAATATCAACAGTAACAATGCCATATTATTTGGTTGATACAACAGTTGTTATATCAATATTTATTTTACTATCAAAACATTTTGTCATTTTTGTTATTGTTTACATAAAGCCAAATGATTAAAATCAGAGAAAAGTATTTGCATATTTAATTTATATTGTTACATTGCCATCTTGTGTCTTATTATGATTGTGATCAAAGATTGACCTATACTGCACCTAGGCTGTACCTACTAATTACATTTTAACAGAAGTGTAGGTAGGGATAGATATTAACAGTAAATTAGCAAGTAGATTAATAATAGCTTTGATAAAATTATAAGCTTTGCTTCTTCCTATTTTTTTTCGGACATGCTTTAATGACAAACTGGAAATATGTGATGTACCGTATTTTAATTGTATGCATGTTCCAAATAAATTAACACCATAACCAATACCATATTACAACGGGAAACAATGTAATATGTTATTGAATATGTCAGCAACTAAATAACAAACCTGTTTGAAATGATTATATTGTCATTGCCAGGGGCTAGGAATATTTGTATACCAAATATTACATACTACCGGTATATGGCCATCTATATTGTTACCGCAGAAGGCTGCAATATATATGGCAATATGGATTTTTAGGCCATATCATCCATCCTTAACCAATACTATATCATATACCGTAAGATTATCAAAGAACTTTAACACTACACATAGAAACAGAAGAAGATCCACCCATCCATCCATTTTTTGGTGTGCTGGAGCCTATCCCAGCTGCATATATATATATATATATATATATATATATATATATATATATATATATATATATATATATATATATATATATATATATATATATATATATATATATATATATATACAGTATATATATATATATATACTGTATATATATATAAACCTGCAAAACAGGCTTGTAGGGATGATATAGCCTCTGTGTTTTTTCCTGACCTAACGTATATTCCGCTCTACGCTCTATATTCCGCTCTACGCTCTAAGCACTGTATAACGGATAAACCACAGAAACGTTGACTATATATATATATATATATATATATATATATATATATATATATATATATATATATATATATATATATATATATATATATATATACCCTGTATATATAAAGAGCAGGGGAACCTGCGAAACAGGCTTGTAGGGATGATATAGCCTCTGTGTTTTTTCCTGACCTAACGTGTATATATATATATATATATATATATATATATATATATATATATATATATATATATATATATACACACACTACAGTGACTACAGCGTCGGACCACAATGATGGATTTGCGCAAAGCTTTTCGGATAAAACTTTACCATATGGAAATATCCACAGACATCACAGGGCAGTAAAAATGTACAGCAAATGAGTGTCTCCATGGTAAAAGCCGCGTAGACCACTCAGAAATCCTCATTAAATAAGATGGTCTGCATATGAATAGAAAGCACAGTTTTATTAAATTAGAGTTTCAGTACATGCAACACGCCCATTAATAGTACACACTAGTGTTGTCCCGATACCAAAATTATTATGATACTTTTCGATACTTTTCTAAATATCTAATATTTCTGAATTTAAAAAAAAAGGCACTTTTTAGAGGCGGTATAGTACCGAATATGATTCATTAGTATCGCTGTACTATACTCATACTGGTATACCATACAACCCTAGTACAAACTATTTCATAATTTGCACACGCTGTTTAGCATTTGGATCTTAGTAGATCAGTTGGGATGTACCAGTCATTGTTTTTTCTGGCTGCCACAAAATGTGCATAACCGCTATTATGTAAACCGACATATTTTTTAAAACTCCACTGAGACTGCGACATACCCAACTGATCCCTAGAGAAATTGTTTGATCACAATAGCTCAATTGAAAGATAGAGGCATTTAAAAGAACACTGTCAAAAGCACTGAAAGTGAGGAAAACATGTAATACAATAAACTTTAACAACTACTTTACAAAAGCAAAGCACTTGCATAGATGGACATTTTTTTAACAACAGTCTGGAAAAAATGTGCAATTTAAAAAAATATCCTTTGTTTATTCCTGCTTTTGACTTTCCGACAGTTTGAGAATCATTGGATGTATCCTGACTGCTGATTAGATGAGCGCAGGGAAGAGAGAAGGGAAAGTGTGCACTTTAAGTGAGACTATTGTAACTTTACTTTGAGTTGTTTTATTAAAGTGATTGTTGATCGACCACCTCCTCGTCATCCTTTGAAAGGGGTCATATTATTATGGTTTTTTTTCTACATTAAAACACTTTCTTGTAATGGTGGTTCTTTGGTCAAAATGTTGCATAGATTATGTTTTACAGATCATCTTCAAGCCGCTTTCTGACCGTCCCTTCAAAATGCGCCATTTTGTGGGCGGTCTTATTTACGTGCGGAAGTCATCCTCCAGGCCACGCCCCCTTTGATTGCGTCTCTATTGTCAGCCATGTTGTAGTTTTTAGCGCTTCCATATCTAGTCTACTGACAGATTTAAGTCAGAACTATTAGCTCCGATAGCGGAGGATGCATGTGCATGTACGAGCCAGTCTGCCCCACAACAAGAGGATAGAGAAAAAGAAGGAGTTTATTGACTACAAAGTTCTCCGGGTAAATCTCTACCATAAATGGCGATATCTGCTGACGTCACCAATGGGAAAAACGTCACAAATTGGGCAAATGTCAAACGACTCATTTAGAGGAAGTATAAAGGAAAGCAAAATTCCATCCATCCATCTTCTTCCGCTTATCCGAGGTCGAGTCGCGGGGGCAGTAGCCTAAGCAGGGAAGCCCAGACTTCCCTCTCCCAAACCACTTCGTCCAGCTCTTCCCGGGGGATCCCGAGGAGTTCCCAGGCCAGCCAGGAGACATAGTCTTCCCAACGTGAACTGGGTCTTCCCGGTGGCCTCCTACCGGTCGGACGTGCCCTAAACACCTCCCTAGGGGGACGTTCGGGTGGCATCCTGACCAGATGCCCGAACCACCTCATCTGGCTCCTCTCGATGTGGAGGAGCAGCGGCTTTACTTTGAGCTTTTCCCGGATGACAGAGCTTCTCACCCTATCTCTAAAGGAGAGCCCCGCCACCCGGTGGAGGAAACTCATATTGGCCGCTTGTGCCCGTGATCTTGTCCTTTCGGTCATAACCCAAAGCTCATGACCACAGGTGAGGATGGGAACGTAGATCGACCGATAAATTGAGAGCTTTGCCTTCCGGCTCAGCTCCTTCTTCACCACAACGGATTGATACAGCGTCCGCATTACTGAAGACGCTGCACCGATCCGCCTGCCGATCTCAAGATCCACTCTTCCCTCACTCGTGAACAAGACTCCTTGGTACTTGAACTCCTCCACTTGGGGCAGGGTCTCCTCCCCAACACAGAGATGGCACTCCACCCTTTTCCGGGCGAGAACCATGGACTCAGACTTGGAGGTGCTGATTCTCATCCCAGCCGCTTCACACTCTGCTGCGAACCGATCCAGTGAGAACTGAAGATCCTGGCCAGATGAAGCCATCAGGACCACATCATCTGCAAAAAGCAGAGACCTAATCCTGCAGCCACCAAACCGGATCCCCTCAACGCCTTGACTGCGCCTAGAAATTCTGTCCATAAAAGTTATGAACAGAATCAGTGACAAAGGGCAGCCTTGGCGGAGTCCAACCCTCACTGGAAATGTGTCCGACTTACTGCCGGCAATGCAGACCAAGCTCTGACACTGATTGTACAGGGAGCGGACCGCCACAATCAGATAGTCTGATACCCCATACTCTCTGAGCACTCCCCACAGGACTTCCCGAGGGACACGGTCGAATGCCTTCTCCAAGTCCACAAAGCACATGTAGACTGGTTGGGCAAACTCCCATGCACCCTCAAGGACCCTGCCGAGAGTATAGAGCTGGTCCACAGTTCCACGACCAGGACGAAAACCACACTGTTCCTCCTGAATCCGAGGTTCGACTACCTGGCGTAGCCTCATCTCCAGTACACCTGAATAGACCTTACCGGGAAGGCTGAGGACAAAGCAAAATTGTTTTATAAATATCCACGTTATGCCTTCATGGTTTGATTTCACATTTTCGGGACTTATGCAGATCCCAAATACACAAAAACAGTTACCAATAGGTAAGAAACGTTTGTTTTGCATAATAGGTGCCTTCCAATATTGCCTGTGCAATTGTGCACTGCTCACGCGTCCTCTGCGCACAGCAAATCTATGCCACGCACAAAATTAAATCCCACTCTAAACAAAATAAACACATAATTTATTTTGTGTGCTTTTGCATTGCAACTGCAAAGTAACAGGTGACGAACGGCGGCCACAACAGATAAAACAATGTTTGTCAACACTGTTCAATTATTGTAACGTCTGTCGAGACGCTGTAAGGAGGACAGGAATTCCATCGATCACTTTTATTTAGCAAAATTGTTTGTCGGCCATAACCACACCAAAAAAATGTGTTAAATACTTCTATCTTGTAATTGTCTACCGTACAAATCAAGCCAAAAGCAACTCTTTGTCATCTGTTATATCAACAGCACCTCTCACCTGCACCAACACATACACTCATGGCAATTAGCCGCTGATGCGTTTATGGCCGCACAAAAAGTTGGACAACTCCAACACTACACTTAAAGTGTAAATTCCAGGTCGTT
The DNA here is from genome assembly GCF_033978785.1 of Entelurus aequoreus. Lineage (NCBI taxonomy): Eukaryota > Metazoa > Chordata > Actinopteri > Syngnathiformes > Syngnathidae > Entelurus > Entelurus aequoreus. Next base: position 17,245,656 of record NC_084742.1, on the reverse strand, counting down.
ACACAATGACTCCTCAGTCGGATGTGTGCTTATTCTACTGTCATTTATTAAGAATGTTAATTTTTGGATATTAATCATGAAATGATTTTACTAGATCAGAGAATTGCTAATAGAATACAGACAGAAAGTTACAGGAATGTACATTTAATCTAATGCAACATGTGAATGTTTGAAGGGGAACTAAATGTGATCTCTGAAAGGGGTACACTGTCTTTCCAAAGCAGGACCCCCACACAGGCATAAAATACTATAGTATATAGCTGATAAAAAACAATATTTAAGTGGGCCAAATCCCTTATATTAGAAAATAATCTCATGAAAATGACTACTGTCACTTGATGGTGTGCACGTCTGTATTCCACTGAATGCTCAGGGTGTTTTTGCTGTTGCTCACACACATGAAAAATTAGAGGGAACATTGGTCCCTTCTAGTGTTGTCCCGATACCAATATTTTGGTACCGGTACCAAAATGTATTTTGATACTTTTTGGTACTTTTCTAAAAAAAAGGGGACCACAAAAAACTGCATTATTAGCTTTATTTTAACAAAAAAATCATAGGGTACATTAAACATATGTTTCTGATTGCAAGTGTGTCCTTGAATAAAATAGTGAACATACTAGACAACTTGTCTTTTAGTAGTAAGTAAACAAACAAAGGCTCTTAATTTAGTCTGCTGACATATGCAGTAACATATTGTGTCATTTTCCCTTCCATTATTTTGTCAACATTATTAAGGACAAGTGGTAGAAAATGTATTATTATTCAACTTTTTCATTTACTGTTAATATCGACTTACTTTCTCTTTTAACATGCTCTATCTACACTTCTGTTAAAATGTAATAATCACTTATTCTTCTGTTGTTTGATACTTTACATTAGTTTTGGATGATACCACAAATTTGGGTATCAATCCGATACCAAGTCGTTACAGGATCGTATATTGGTCATATTCAAAGTCCTCATGTGTCCAGGGACATATTTCTTGAGTTTATAACCATAATATAAAAAATAAAAAAATAGATTTTGTGATACTAAAAAATATCGATGTAAACATAGTAGTATCAACTAGATCGCTCCTGTACTTGGTATCATTACAGTGGATGTTAGGTGTAGATCCACCCATGGCATTTGTTTACATTCAGGAACGGCGTCATTAGCTACAGCTACGGTGTGTAGTGAAACATGTTTAGCTATTCCTCGTCCTGCAGGGATGATACTTGTAAGAAACGTACTTCACTTGTCGCCATGGAGGCGAGGATTAGTGATTTAGAAGTAGCTAAAACACTGCCGACTGTGGGTGGACTTAGCCGCTAGCTAGCTAGCCATGTCTTAAAGCACCTCTTCCTGACACACACATTTTGTATGAAAGTAGACCTGAATAGACCCGCTCATCGACAGTTCATCTTATCATCTGCTGCCTATGGTCGGAAAAATACGGTAGTCATCTTCGTCTTTGCCTTAAAATATCTCAAGCTGAATTTTGAAGCTGATAGCTAAATAGGAGCCACTCATAATCCGATTAATCGACGAGATAGTCAATGACTTGTCGACTATCAAAATAGTCGTTATAGTTGAATGTTTAAAACGAGTTGTCTGTCTGTAACGCCCCCTTGCATCTCCTTATACTCACCACTAGTGGGCGCCTTGCAGCTACTCACACTCCTGTTGCCATTGAAGCCAAGAACAATGGACTTTTCATCTCTTTCTGTAAATAAAAGTTCATGTTTTAGCAGTAACTTCGCGGTCAGATGTATTTAAACGGACAGACAGATTTTTCTTTTTTTTACACACAGACAAATCATATTACGGACAGACAATTTAAAACACACACACACACACACACACACACGGATCTGATTGCACACGCACACACACACACACACACACACACACACACACACACACACACACACACACACACACACACACACACACACACACACACACGGATCTGATTGCACACGCACACACACACACACACACACACACACACACACACACACACACACACACACACACACACACACACACACACACACACACACACACACACACACA
>NC_084742.1:17136095-17238595 GCF_033978785.1 Entelurus aequoreus | reverse complement strand
ACCTTTATTTGTTTTGGAAGCATCAACACCTGCAGGGCCCTCCCTTCCCCCCTCTATTTACGTAAAATGGTTCAGTCCGACTGGATCAGCTGCAGGTAGAGCACCGACAATTTGTCCCAGACAGACAGCGCCACAGCGGGCAAAGCGGAGGAGACAGCAGAATGCCTCAAAAATCAGGCAGCCAAAAAAGAAAGGAAAATAAAATAAGAGAGGAGAAGGAGTTGAAGGGTCGACAATATGTCACCCAATATTTCCCAAAAAAAGGTGGGTTTGTTAGTTGTGGTGGAAAGTTATGCATATTAACTTTGTCCCTGTCTGTGGTAATAAGCTAGCTCACTTTTCTCACCATGTTAGCTCAAGAAAACTCTGGATTTTTACATTTTACTGCTATATTAGTTAAATAATCAATCCAGTCAAACATTTATCAAGCTGTTCTTATTCAATAATAGTTGATCTCCCCTCTGTCAAAATGATGCCTCATTCTGAACAGAGTCAAGTGCACCAGCAGCAGCAGCAGCTGTCTGTCAGCCCCCAAGTCCCCCTGCCCCAGAATCAGCCCCAGTGCCCCCACAGGAGGAAGGAGGTGAGCAGCTGTGTGTGTTGAAATAATAATAATAATAATAATAATAATATAATACAAAATATAATACATTTTACCACAGTCTCAAGAATCAGTGGTGCAGCAAATAAATGACTCAAAATTAATTCCATTGTATTCAGAATACCATTAAAATGCATAATTGTATGTAAAATAGCATCAAAAAATGTTGCCGCTGTGTTGGGGGCCCTGTAAAGATTCTTTTCATGGGGCCCAAAATCCCTAGCGGCGCCCCTGTTCACTTGCCCTGTCTTGCCAAAATGCATAGCTCCTCCTATTTTTTTTGCAAAGATTGCAAAGTGGCACTTTTATTTTATTTATTATTATGCATCAAGTTATTTGATTTATTATTGAACTTGAAGCAAGTTATAACACTTTTATTTTATTTATTATTGAACTTGATGCAAGTTATAACACTTTTATTTGATTTATTATTGAACTTGATGCAAGTTATAACAATTTTTTTGATTTATTATTGAACTTGATGCAAGTTATAACACTTTTGATTTATTATTCAACTTGATGCAAGTTATAACACTTTTGTTTTATTTATTATTGAACTTGATGCAAGTTATTTGATTTATTATTGAACTTGATGCAAGTTATAACACTTTTGTTTTATTTATTACTGAACTTGATGCAAGTTATTTGATTTATTATTGAACTTGATGCAAGTTATTTGATTTAATATTGAACCTGATGCAAGTTATACCACAGCTGCACAGTTATTTTATTTATTATTGAACTTGATGTTATTTTATGTTATTGAGTTTGCATGTATACAACTTGATGTTACTTGATGTTCAATAAATTTGAAAATGTTAAGCTTGGCATTAGCATTCTGTTGGGGCGATGGGGGCAGGTGGGGCTTGAAAACTCCCCCTTGTCCAAAGTGGGGGATGACAAAAAAAGTTTGAGAACCACTGAAATAAAGTAAAAAAAAAAAAAAAAAGGTTTTCTGTCAAAGACAACTTTGTTTTTTATAGTAAAACTGAAATATGCAGTATTTAGTAATTAGAGCCTTAAAAGATCAATAATGCAGGACACCATTGATTTTAATTATTTAATATTTTTGAGTAATCACAGTGAAAAGTTAAATAAAATCCTACTAAATATACTTGGGATCCAAAAGGTCCCCCACTCATAAAGTGATACATTTTTATTAGTTTTTAAAAAAAACTTTTAACACTTAAATTACGAGATCAACTTCAGATATATGATATATATATATGGGGGCGGCGTGGCGCAGTTGGTAGAGTGGCCGGGTCAGCAATCGGAGGGTTGCTGGTTACTGGGGTTTAATCCCCACCTTCTACCATCCTAGTCACGTCCGTTGCGTCCTTGGGCAAGACACTTCACCCTTGCTCCTGATGGCTGCTGGTTAGCGCCTTGCATGGCAGCTCCCGCCATCAGTGTGTGAATGTGTGTGTGAATGGGTGAATGTGGAAATACTGTCAAAGCGCCTTGAGTACCTTGAAGGTAGAAAAGCGCTATACAAGTATAACCCATTTATCATTTATTATCATTATATATCTGTCGATTTTACGTTTGAACTATTATTTTGTTTGTTTTATGCTCTCTTGTCGAATAAAACGTTGATGTTTTTATATGGCAACCACACAATATATGCAATATATTTTTTCCACATAAAACATTTTAAAGTGATATTTTTTAACTAATAATTCATTATAACATAGATTTTTAGTCTTTTTTTTTTTAGCAATGGCAAAAAAAAGAAAAATAAACAAAGACAAAAGAAAAAAAACAGCCTGCATGGCAGCTTTGTGTCAACATTGCAACTTTTTCTTGTTAGATTTCACCTCATTCCAGTTTTTTAAAATGTTTTTTTTTTAATTTTTGCAATATTATCAATTTTGCAATTTTTGCAGAATGTGTGGCGGGCCGGTAAACAATTAGCTGTGGGCCACAAATGGCCCCCGGGCCGCACTTTGGACACCCCTGCTGTAGATGCTACAAGCAGCAAAGCGTTCCTCTCACGTAGAGGATCTTTAACATTGTGTTTGGTGTGGATGCTTAAAAAGAGCCGAGCATCGTCACATTGATGATCTTTGACTGTTTTTTCCAGTAGTTTCTCAAAAACAGCAGAGCACTCTTTTTACATAAAAGATCTTTACGAAAGTGTTTGCTGTTTGCTTAAAAACTAAAATATGCTTCTGTCACAGAAAAGATCTTTGACTAGGGTTTTTGCTCTCGATGTTTAAAACAGCAAAGTAATTTTGTCACATAGGATTTTTAACCATCAATTTTTTCACTTGGTCCTCGAAAACCACAGGGCGCTCCTGTCGTTTGGAGGATCTTTGACTTGTATTATTTGTGGCTTCAATATTGCTATTTGTATGTGTTCTTTTGTCTAAAGGGGAACTGCATTTTTTTTTCCCTATCATTCACAATCCTTATTTAAAGGCCTACTGAAACCCACTACTACCAACCACGTAGTCTGATAGTTTATATATCAATGATGAAATCTTAACATTGCAACACATGCTAATACGGCCGGGTTAACTTATAAAGTGCAATTTTAAAATTCCCGCCACACTTCCGGTTGAAAAACTCCTTTGGATATGATTTATGCGCGTGACGTCACAAAAGCAACGGAAGTGGTTGGACCCCATCGGACCCGATAGAAAAGCCATTTCATAATTCCACAGTATTCTGGACACCTGTGTTGGTGAATCTTTTGCAATTTGTTTAATGAACAATGGAGACTGCAAAGAAGGACGTTGTAGGTGGGATCGATCGGTGTCTTAGCGGCTAAGTACAATACTGTAATATCTGTGATATTTGCATTAGTGTACTGTCTTTAAGGGTTTGGGGAACGCGCATGCGCGAGTGAGTTGGCGGAGAACTTGTGTGTGTGAGCGTGAGTTTTGGCTAACAGCAGCTCGTGTATGTGTGTGCGTTACTTTTTGAACTACAACCAGTTACCGCTTTTTAATAAAGCGATTGAGCAGCGCGTCCTCGTCTGTGTGACTCCTTCTCCACTGCGGGGCATTACAATACTTACAGCAACACAACAAGGACTACTTACCCTGACGCCTAGCCGATGCTTGCCGCCAAACCCACGGATGAAGTCCTTCGTCGTGCCGTTGATCGCTGGAATGCAGGTGAGCACGGCTGTTGATGGGTTTCTATCTTCATTTGAGAACGATGCTATGCGCTAGCTCAGTAGCTAAGTGTGTCACCGATGTATTGTCTTGGAGATAAGTCACTTTATATGTCCATTTCGCGTGCTCGACTCTCATTTTCAAGAGGATATAGTATCCGAGGTGGTTTAAAATACAAATCCGTGATTCACAATAGAAAAAGGAGAGAGTACATAGTTCTGTGAGGTCTGGTTGCTAAGTTAGCTTCAATGGCGTCGTTAGCAACAGCATTGTTAACCTTCGCCAGCCTGGAAAGCATTAACCGTGTATTTACATGTCCACGGTTTAATAGTATTGTTGATTTTCTATCTATCCTTCCAGTCAGAGGTTTATTTATTTTGTTTCTATCTTCATTTGAGAACGATGCTATTGCGCTAGCTCAGTAGCTAAGTGTGTCACCGATATATTGTCTTGGAGATAAAAGTCACTTTAAATGTCCATTTCGCGTTCTCGACTCTCATTTTCAAGAGGATATAGTATCCGAGGTGGTTTAAAATACAAATCCGTGATTCACAATAGAAAAAGGAGAGTGTGGAATCCAATGAGCCAGCTTGTACCTAAGTTACGGTCAGAGCGAAAAAAGATACGTCCATCACTGCCTCTCTAGTCCTTCACTGTAACGTTCCTCATCTACGAATCTTTCATCCTTGCTCAAATTAATGGGGTAATCATGACTTTCTCGGTCCGAATCTCTCTCGCTCCATTGTAAACAATGGGGAATTGTGAGGAATACTAGCTCCTGTGACGTCACGCTACTTCCGGTACAGGCAAGGCTTTTTTTATCAGCGAGCAAAAGTTGCGAACTTTATCGTCGATTTTATCTACTAAATCCTTTCAGCAAAAATATGGCAATATCGCGAAATGATCAAGTATGACACATAGAATGGATCTGCTATTCCCGTTTAAATAAAAAAAAATCATTTCAGTAGGCCTTTAAGGCAACAACACATGTTTTTCGTTTTTTTATGCATTCTATCTCATAAATAAATGCTAACAAGAGTCAGCTAACAACTGAGATAATGGAATTTGCTGTGTTCCACCTATAAAGCGCTCTAAAAAACAACAAGCACATTCATAATAACAGAATATTTACGTTTTTTGCTCATTTTAAGCAAAAGGCTGCGTACTAATTTCACAGACGCATCACAACGTTCGCTTTTCCCTTAAACAACAACAACACTACTAATCATGGCAGACTTCATGAGCGACAACGACGATTACTTTGGAACAAACGATGATCAGAACATTATATTTTTGCGCCTGAATATACGGAGGATGATCTACGAGCTTTAGAAGCTGAGTGGTGAGCAGATCCAGCAAGTAGCAGTAATGCTAAGTGCTATACGATACAAACTACAAACATAATAAAACAATCACTTACTGTACAATGTCTGCTCTCACTGGGATGCCGACTGATGGGATGTTCGTATCTTCCCGTTTAGATGAAGAATTAATCCTAATCCTCACGCATGTAAAAAAAAGAACATATTTTTCTGCTTCTTTCACGATCTCGGGATGTAGTAGAATGTCGAAATTGACCAACTTCTTAGTTTATGGCCACAACCTTCTACTAGAGACTTGATTTAGTGAATTATATTTTCTGAAGTGAATTATACTTATATACTTATATAGCATTTTTCTCAAGAGACTCAAAGCGTTTTACATAGTTTAACCCATTATCTACATCTTTAAGCTAAATTTAAACCGGTGTGGGTGGCACTGGGGGCAGGTGGGTCAAGTGTCTTGCCCAGGGACACAACAGCAGTGACTAGAATGGCGGAAGCTGGGCTCGAACCTGGAACCCTTAAGTTGCTGGCACGGGCGCTCTAATTTCCGAGACACGCTGTGCCCATTTTATAGTTAAATTTCACCAACTCAGAAGCGATGCAGCAGCTCGCCAGCTCAATGTGTCAATATAGCGGCATAAGCTCGTTACATCTCTGTGATTATTGCGCCGCTAAAAGTAGTTCCTTTGTGTAAGTACTTATAATAACAATATTGCTAATACTTAGTAAATATTCAGGTCACAACATGTAAATGTTGGCGCTTTTCAGATGTTTATTTAGAGGGCTTTATGGGTGGAAGAGGTTATTCCCGTTGGCTTTGTTGTTAGCCACCTCGTACTTGCCATATATTACAAATTAGAATTCATTAAAAGGAAGACAAATGTGTGGTCTTGTCTTATATAAGGATTGTGAACTATAGGCAAAATTCTCAAAAAAAGTGCAGTTCCCCTTTAAGAGAGCAGTTCACACTTCATGCTGACCAACCTGTTATTGATGAGATGATCTGGTATTATTGATAAAGGCAGCAGGCGACAGATTGTCTCAATTATGTCATTAAAATGCCAATATTTCTACTAATAAAATAATAAAGAATTGTTTTAATTGTTCCTTTGTGACTAATTTCACAGCTTTTTTGTATTAAATTCTTCTCAGAATAATTGTATCTAAGTTATCACAAAACTTTGTGTTGCCATGAGTTCCCGGCGAGAGGACAAAAGCTGTCTTTGATCCTACCAAGCAAAAGGCTTGTAAAACTCCACTGTGTAGGATGGGAAGCGACATGAAGGTGTCGGTTTCTTTGATGTATTGAAATCCACAGGAAGAATTTGTCTTGACCCGAGATCTACAAAACGGAGAGGAAGCAGGACCTGACTCCCCTCCAGGCACTTTTTCTTTGAACTGTTTTGTGCCCAAAGGCAGCGGCTGTTTACGACCCCCTTCCTTTAGAAACAGCTGCTGCCATGTAATCAGGGAAAGTCCAAAATAAAAGAGGAGGCTTACAATCTTTCGTCAGAGCGTGGTGGGACACTGTACAAGGGTACAGGTGTACGCGCTCTCCTCATTGAGCCAAATTTAATTCTGTCTCTGTTTGATTCCTTGCTTCTTTGTCTGTTTAGTAGATGTCATCAGTGTTTGAACCTGACAATTCAACTATTTTTCTGGTGCGTGATTAAACGTGGCAGTTAATATTTGTCCTAATTTGGAGCTGAAACAGTGCAAGAAATGTTCAACTCACATTTTTTCCCATCACGGACACAACATTGTGGGCCGACATTGTCAAAGTGTTTCGTTCATCTTTTCATGGAAATGTCAAACTCAACCATGTTGCATTAGGCCCGCTTCTTCTTCCTGTGGGGTCCTCGTCCTGGAGGTTATTTGCCACACGGAGGACGCCCCACAGGGTGGTGTGAAGCAATCATGGCTGCCCCTCTATCATCGTCCTCCACCCATCACTGGTTCCATCTCGAACCCCCCCCCCCCCCCCAACCCCCCCGCCGTCCATTATCCTCAGCTCACTAGTCAGAAAATTAGGGTGCCCCCCCCTTCCTGCTTCACCTCCTTGCCATTTCTCAGCCATTCCTCCCAGTTGACTGGCTGCTACATGGAGGGTGACACCGGGCCAATTCAATCTCACGTCTGTCCCCCCGCCATCAAGCACTGGAGTACCCCTGCCACTTAAAGGAAATAGACCCCCCTTTTAGCTCTGGTTTGCTGTACACAACATTTAGATTGACGATGGACTGAATGAAGCAGCAATTTCCGTTAACCGCTTTTGGAATTAACTCCTTTTACCGTATTTTTCGGGCTACAAGCGGCTACTTTTTCCCCCTACGTTTTACACCCTGCGGCCTTTAAAATGGTGCGGGTAATTTTTGGTATTCAACAAATGGTTTTAAACACCAACGGAGACACTGAAAAGGTGCGCTACGGCGCCATCTTTTGGACGAGTTTGCTTGCTGAAAATGTACTTCTTATTTCGTGCCTTGGACCGGAAGTATATCCCGTTTTTCCTACTATTCATCTATAGCACCGATTCTCAAACTGTGGTACGTGTACCATTAGTGGTACGCCAAAGAATCACTTCATTAAAGTACAGTGTTTTCTTTCCCTATATTCAAACACAGTGTTACTGTTCAAACCGTGTAATGCTACAATGGCCAAAAATATTAAATATACTTCTTATATCCAGCAGGTGGCGCTTCAAGGCAGCCGCAGTGTTTATCGTCGGCGTGTGCCCTCGATTTCTAAATGTGTTTTTAAGCTGTCCCTGTATTTTTTAATCGTAACAATTTCACGGTTTCATGCATCAGTGTGTGGCCATCGGTAGGATTCAAATGAGATGGAAGGACTAAATAATCGCAAATACCCTCCACACATCCTAATGAGCTTGAAAAGACACGCAGCCCAGCTGATTGGAAACATAAAACAGACGCTGAGAAGCACTGGAATAGCCCGCAAAAGAAGCCGCGCGCGAGGATCTAAAGCCGGAAAAAAACGGCGGCAGAAAATAACAGTTACAGAAGGACACAGGCCGAGCCCCATGCAAAAAAGGAAAAGGGTGAGTGTCCTGGCTGAAATACGCTGTGTTAAACCTGACCGAGAGAAGCCGCGCATGCCGAAGTTAACTCTCTGCAACGCCAGGTCATTGATAAACAAAACTGATGAATATGAACTGTTGCTGAAAACTTTAGATGCAGACATTGGGAGCGTTACTGAGACGTGGGCGCACAATAATATTCCTGATGAATCGTTGTCAATCAAGGACTACCAACTATTTAGGAGAGATAGAAATGGAAAAAGGGGGTGGCTGTGTACTGTCATGAGAGACTGCAGGCAAAAAGAAGAGGGGACCTGGAGAGTGATGACTTTGAATGCGCATGGGTTCAAATACAACCACGCCGGACCCCCAGCAGTGTCTCAACCATATTTGTGGGAAACCTATATCACCCACCATGGGCAGATAAAAAATCGTGCCAGGACCAAGTCCTGGAGTATTTAATAACCACCATAGACACAATTAAAGCGTCTTCCCCCCATATGGGGCTATGTTTATGTGGGGATTTCAATAAATTGCCCACAAAAATGCTGACCTCCTCCCACCCCGATATTCGGCAGATAGTTAAACGTCATACACGTGGGCAAGCCACCCTAGATCTGATTTTTACAAACATGGCTAACTTCTACAGCCCCCCAACCACCCTTGCCCCCCTAGGTGCAAGCGACCACAAGTGCTTGGTGCTGAGCCCAGTGAATACAACAGGGCAGAAACAACAGGTGAAGAGGAGGAGGGCTCGATTAGTGACCACAGAAAGAAAAGAGGCTCTGTCAACATGCATTGCTATGACTGACTGGTCTGCTGTCTATGAGGCTGTGGACGTCACTGCCAAAGCAGCAAGTTTTAACAACTATATCCAGACAGCAATGGACATATGCATGCCTGTGCGACTGAAAAAAATTACAAATGCGGACAAACCATGGATGACAGAGAAAATAAAACAGGCTATTAAGAAAAGACAAAAAGCCCACAATAAATGGGGTAAAGGGAAAATGGAGAGAAATCAGAAACTCCGTCCAAAGACTTATACGCAAGGCAAAAACTAGATATTATAAAAATGAAATGCAAAACCTAAAGAAAAAGAACCCCAAAGAGTGGTGGGACTATATAAATAAAGGACTAGGACGCGCTAAATCATCAACTGATGGAATAATCAAAATACAAGAAGTTGAAGAGGACAAAACTGCACAAGCCCTGAACAACTTCTTTGCGGAGTCGTGGACTAAAGCAACGCCCTATTGTGTCTATCCCCTACCAAGAGCTACACCAAGTGACATCTGTAGCATAGGTGAGATGAAGCTAGCCCTCACTCGGCTGGACCCCCAGAAAGCAAGTGGGCCGGATGGCATTCCCACCTGGCTGCTGAAAGAACATGCAGAGGACCTGGCACCGGTCATCACACATCTGGCCAACTGCTCTTTCCAACAGGGGTGTGTCCCCGATGTATGGAAGGAGTCAAATGTCTGTCCCATACCCAAAGGCCAAGACCCTGGCTCAATCTCAAACTGGCGTCCTATCTCACTAACTTCTTGTGTGGGGAAAACAATAGAACGTTTTGTGTTGAAAAAGCTTATGCCAACAGTGCTTGACGTATGTAAAAATCAATATGCATATCTGCCTAAGCACAGTACTACAACGGCTCTAGTCCGGGCAATGCACACCTGGCTTACCGAAACCGATTCCAAACCAACGATGGTGAGAGTACTGTTGGCAGATATGTCGAGAGCTTTTGATGTAATTGACCATGGGATCCTGACGCAAAACATACTGGACCTAGGACTGTGCCCATATCTGACAGCCTGGCTACATAGTTACATCTCAGGAAGGAGACAGAGAGTGGTGGCAAATGGAGCTCACAGCCCCTGGATTGAAGTTACATCTGGGGTGCCACAAGGGGGTGTTGTCTCCCCATATGTCTTCCTCCTTTACATGGCCACCCGGGATGCTGTTTTTGAGGACACCCTTGATGTCGGATATGCAGACGACATCGGGCTATCGAGAGCGATCCCCATATCCAACATCATGTCAGACACAACGATGTGCCAGGAGGCACAAAGGCTGGATGAATGGGCAGCAAATAAGAAAATGATACTCAACGGGAAAAAGTCGGTAGAACTCCGGATATGTTTTGCCCGAAATCCATCACAACCTCCTGCACTGATGTTGGGGGGACAGGAGGTCTCTGTCGTGGAAACAACAAAGTACCTGGGTTACCACCTCGATCAAAACCTGACTGGAGATGTGCACATGGAGAAGGCAATTAAAAACCGCCTCCAAGCGGCTGCACTACCTCACAGTCATGGCGAGACATGGACTACCTGCAGACGACCTTGTTACCATCTACACCACTCTCATCAGGCCGTGTCTGGAATATAGCTCAGTGCTCTTAGTAACTGTATAATAATACTATCTAATTAAATAAGTAATACAGTCATATACCAGAATGCTAATAGTTTCCATGCTGCTGTTGCCCTGAAAATGAACATGTTTTTTTTTATATAAAATACTGTCTGTTCTTTTAATTTTTTTTTAATCTTTGTTTGTTTAATATTCATTGTAAAGTTCAGCTGTTTTTTCAGTGGGGCCTTGGCTCCACTGCAAGCATGAATAAATAAAGTCAAGTCAAGTCAAATAAAACCTCTGCTTTTTTTTTAATGAATACTTAGGCCTACTTTGCTACTGTATTTTCATGTTGATCATTATGGTGGTGCTTGGAGAGCCAAGTGTTTTCTGAGGTGGTACCTGTGTAATGGCCATAAGGGTCCATCGTTATATATATATATATAATAAATTGCCAGTCACAGTTAACTTGTGCTCAGCTGGGAAAATAAATATATATATATACTTATTATGTCATCCATTTACTTATTATAAACTGTTACAGGCGTATTTAATAATCATGTTAATATTAAATATGTACGTAAATAATATGTGGGGATATAAAAGGCATCCGGTTCTATCAGACCGGGCGGAAGCGGAAAGTGACGTCACTAACCACCTGGAGCACCTGTCAGACGCAGTGTTTTTTGCCACGGAGCCACTTCTTGGAATAATCCGCCTTTTTGACATTTTTGGTGTGCTTTCCATTGGCCTGTGGAGAACCGGGAGAACAGAGACTCTTTCCAGGAGGACTTTGAGTTGGATGCGCAGTCTCGGTACCGTGAGTACACTGCTGCGGCTTTCAAACATTTCATCGCTTGCCCGTACGTGCATGTCACGCTACATGCATGTCACGTACGTAACTTTTGGGACTTTGGGGAAATATATGTGTTGTATGAACTTTGGGCTGTGGGATTGAGTGTGTTGTGCGGGTGTTTGATTTAAATTGGCGGGTTATATGGACGGGAGGGGGGAGTTGTTTGCTATGCGGGATTAATTTGTGGCATATTAAATATAAGCCTGTTTGTTTTGTGGCTGATAGTTATACATGTCTTGTGTTTATTTCATGTATTAATCATTCCCAGCTGAATATCAGGTCCCACCCGTGACTCCTTAAATGCGTAGTGGCAAAGACACCCGGGGAACTTGGGTGCGTTTGTTACAGAGTGGTGGCCCGTACGGGGGAAGCGGGGCTTAGTGTGTCATTTATATCAGCGACTTTTATTTTCGTTGTTTTTTGCAAAGCACTTTAAGGGGAATAAGTAGTAAATAAACATTATTTGTCTTGTTAAAATATACATTCATATTGGGTTCATTTTTACCCCCAAATAGTCAGCAGTGTGACACACACACTCCTATTGTGTCACAATTTTTTCTACATTTTGATACATATATACATCCATTTTCTGGTACATAAAGACATACTATTTTTATACATTTACACACATAGACACTTACATATACGACAATTAATAAATACTTACACATAATTAGTTTAATTGGAGCAATGTCGACCAGCAGCCACTCCCTAATGGAGGAAGAGGACAGACAGGACTTTGCTGATGCAGCCCAGGACTCAACTCCGCCCCTTGATCCTTTCCGCCATGTCACCAGTAGGCCCAATCAAAATGGTGTTGCTGAGCTGACTAACTTGCTGGACTCTATGTATTTAGAACAGTCCAGACAGGAGGCGGCAGCAGAGGAAGAGGATGGGGTGGAACCAGAAGCCAGATTCCGAACTAACAAAGGTCTTAACTCATTCTCTTTCTATGCCACATCAATGTGGAATGCGCTCCCAACAGGTATAAAAGAAAGGGCATCTCTATCCTCCTTCAAAACCGCTATAAAAGTTCACCTCCAGGCAGCTACAACCCTAAACTAACACCCTACCCGGATTGCTAATAATCAAATGTAAACAATCAAATGCAGATACTTTTTCTTATGCCTTCTGATCTCTCTCTCTCTCTCTCTCTCTCTCTCTCTCTCTCTCTCTCTCTCTCTCTCTCTCTCTCTCTCTCTCTCTCTCTCTCTATGTCCACTACCCCCCACCCCACCCCCCACCCCACCCCCCTCCACACTCCTGATTGTAAATAATGTAAATAATTCAATGTGATTATCTTGTGTGATGACTGTATTATGATGATAGTATATATGATAGTATATATCTGTATCATGAATCAATTTAAGTGGACCCCGACTTAAACAAGTTGAAAAACTTATTCGGGTGTTACCATTTAGTGGTCAATTGTACGGAATATGTACTTCACTGTGCAACCTACTAATAAAAGTCTCAATCAATCAATCAATCCTGGAGCAACTTCTAACGCTGCAACAACGAATGGACATTCTGGAGAACCGACTCACATAAGCGGTCGGCAGCACCCTTAACCGGGAGGATGGACTTAGGGCAGCGATGGAGGCCATGGCGGCAGAGATGAAAGCCTATGTGGACACGAAGGTGCAGAACTTCGACCAAGCTGTCGTAGCATGTCTGCGTCGAAGAGATGAAAGGTGGGGCGAGGAATTAAAAAATACCCTTGCTAAAACCCGAAGGTTTTGGCGACCAGCTAGCTTCTCCACTCCTGCAGCCACTATACCAGTCAGCCACCACCCACCTGTCATAGACATCACCTTCCCTATTACACCTGCTGTCACCGCCAGACCCCCTGCTGTCACCGCCATTGCACCTGCTGTCACCATTGCACCTACTGTCACCGCCACTGCACCTGCTGTCACTGCCAGACCACCCATCAGGATGGAATTTCCCCAGTTTGGAGAGTCCAGAGGTTCAGCCGATGTCACCGATTTCATCGAACAGTGTGAAAACTTTTTAGCACTCCGCCCTCTGAGCGATGCTGAGCTGGTGGGAACCCTCAATACTGTCTTAAAAGGTCCTGCCAGGAGTTGGTGGTCGGCAGCCCGCAGTAACATAACCAGCTGGTCTACATTTAAGCATTTTTGCCAACTGACTACCAATCCGAGATTGAGATGCAGCTCCACTCCATTCTTCAAACCCCTACTCAGTGCTTGCGAGATTTCGCATATGATTATCGTGCCCTCTGCCTGAAGTGGAGACATGACATGGAGGAAGCCGAGATCGTGCGCCGCATACTCGGTGCCTGCAATCCCAGGTTGGCCAGTGCTCTACGTGGAATTGTGACAACGGTAGAACAGCTGGTCAAGGTGGGCTCCCTGATTGAACGAGATTGGACAAATAGTAAAGACTATTGGAGTCGTGTCCAACAATGCAACCCTCCAAAAAGATCTGGCAAGAAGACGGAGCATGGGCCGAGTCGAAGTGGGGCCGACCTTGCTGCTGCTATGGGCGAACAATCCCTCCTGGTGGTCCCTATTAACATGCGCGGCTCTAAGGGAGATGGAGTCCTGGACTCCGGATGCACGTACTCACTAATGAGTCATACGCTGTGGAAGGCTGTGAGGAAGTGCGGCGAGGTTCTGGTGCCAAGCGGCATTCCAAAGTTTGTCATGGCAAATGGACAAATAAACCAAGCAGTTGGAAAAGCCACCCTGCTCCTCAATCTGCATGACTGTCATAGCACCCTACAGATTCATGTGATGGCTGATGGCCACTTATGTATGCCCTTGTTGCTAGGTCTCGACTTCATGACCTCATCACAAATGGTACTCAAACCTCATCTCAGGAGGTATGTCATGCCCGGAGGGAGAGAATTCAAATTTCTCCCCAAAGGCAGAGAAATGCTTCACTGGACTCACCCTGGTCCCTCCGTTAATTTTTGCATGGCCATAAATGAAGAACCCCCAGTTAATCAGTCTGCCATCCCCCTCCTCGAATCCCAACCTGAGGTGGTGCGACCACTGCTGCAGAAGTGGCCAACTGTGTGGACTGAGACTACTGGGGCCACCAGGGTAATTAAACATCAAATCACCACCATGGATGAGATGCCGGTGAGGAAGCGGGCTTACAGAGTGTCCAGTCAAAAACAAGAAATAATCGAAGAACAAATCAAAAAAATGATCAGCACCGGAGTGATAGAGCCATCAACATCTCCGTGGGCCTCTCCTGTTGTTCTGACACCCAGAACAACAGGGCCCCTATAGTCCACTCTGTGTGGACTATAGGGGCTTGAACGCCAAAACCCAGCATGACGCCTATCCCATGCCCCTCATACATGAGATCTTGGAGTCATTGCAAGGTGCAAAATATTTCAGCTCCCTTGACCTGCAGAGTGGCTACTGGCAGTTTGCCATGGATGAGGATAGCAAGCCAAAGACTGCCATGATCACATATCTGGGCCTATATCAATTTAAAGTCATGCCATTTGGACTGCGCAATGCTGGGGCGACCTTCCAGCGCTTAATGGAGACAGTGCTGGGTGAGCTTAGGGGAAGAATCTGTTTTGTGTGCATTGATGACATCATTGTGTTTTCGCAAACAGAAGAACAACACCTGCTAGACCTTGAGGTGGTGTTTGCAAAATTACAACAAGCAAACCTCACTCTCAACATCAAGAAATGTCACCTGCTTCAACATCAGCTCACTTTTCTTGGACACCTAGTATCAGGCAAAGGAGTGGAAGTAGATCCGGAAAAAATATCAGCAATAACTGCATATCCCCCTCCCACAGACCTGAAGAGTCTTCAGAGGTTTCTTGGCATGGTCGGCTGGTACCACAAGTTCATCCCCAGGCTGGCCGACATTTCATTTCCTCTAAACCAACTAAAGAAGAAGGATGTTCCTTGGGAGTGGAGTCCTACCTGCCAGGAGGCCTTCAACCACCTCAAATCCCTTTTACAGTCTCCACCAGTGCTTGCTCAGCCCCATCCACAAATCAGTTTCCAGGTTCACTGTGATGCCAGTGACTTGGGCCTCGGCGCGGTCCTGATGCAACGCCTTGAAGGTGAAGAACGGCCAATTGCCTTTGCCTCCCGAGGGCTCCAAGGAGCTGAAGTCTGTTACTCCACTGCCGAAAAAGAGTGCTTGGCTGTGGTGTGGGCAGTTGAGAAGTGGAGACATTTCCTCGAGGGAACAACTTTTGATGTCTTCACGGACCACAGTGCTCTTGCCTGGGCATTCAACTGCCCTAAGACTTCGTCCCGACTTACACGGTGGACGCTGAGACTCCAGGGATTCACATTCAGAGTCCATTACAAAAAGGGCTGCTGCAATGTGGTGCCGGATGCACTGTCACGGGCACCCCAATCACCAGAAGGGAAAATTTGCCTCGTTGTCCCGAAAACCTACTGGTCAGATCTGCCCAGCACACTGCAAGATATTTCTGAGGCCCAAAAAACCGATTCAACATGTCTGGAATATGGACCCTCTGTTGACCAACCTACGCCTGGCCGGATCCACTATCAACTTCAGCAAGGGGTGTGGTACCGGGGAGTACCATCTAAGTATGGCGGCTTCAATTATCAGCTGGTAGTGCCATTGTCTCTGGTGCCACAGTTCCTGGCCTACTTTCATGACAGTCCATTCGGAGGACATCTGGGGAGAATGAAGACACTCTTGAAAATTCTGGAAGTAGCTTGGTGGCCGACAGTAAGGAAGGATGTCTGGAGTCACGTCCAAGCATGCAGGACTTGTCAACAATACAAAAACCCCAACGACAAGCCAGCTGGGCAACTCCAGTCCTCTACCGTCAACGCCCCAGGAGAAATGCTGGGAGTGGACTTCATGGGACCTTTTCCCCTCAGTAAGGACCGGAACTCTGTACTGATGGTGGTGGTGGACTACTACTCCAAGTGGGTAGAGCTTTTTGCCCTGAAAGACGCCAAAACTCCCAAGGTCTGCCAAATTCTCAAAAATGACATTTTCACTCGCTGGGGAGTTCCCACATATCTTGTGTCTGACCGAGGGCCACAGTTCACAAGCCAACTGATGTCCCGTCTGTGCGAATCCTGGGGGGTAACCCATAAATTAACCACAGCTTACCACCCACAAACCAACATGACAGAACGAGTCAATCGCACCCTCAAGACCATGATTGCCGCCTTCGTAGGGAACCATCATCAGGACTGGGATAAGTGGCTGCCTGAATTCCGGTTTGCCCTTAACACCGCTGTCCATGAGACGACTGGTTCAACCCCTGCCAGGTTGACTATCAGGCGGAATCTGATGGGACCCCTGGAACGACTGGTGCACAAAGCTCCACCACCACACACATCTGCATATCACACCATACTTACACACACACACCTAAAGGAGGAAGTGGAGAGACATGTAGGCGCGTCCAAAGCTCGACAAGCCAGATATTATAATGCACAACACAAAGATGTACACTTTGTAGTTGGGGATCTGGTCTGGATTAGGGCGCACCCACTTTCCAAAGCTTCAAGTAAATTCTCTGCCAAACTTGCACCCAGATGGTTAGGGCCTGTGCGGGTAGAGAAGAAGTTAGGTCCTGTAAATTACAGTATTCGTTGGTTGGTTGATAAATGTAAGGTGGATACTATTAATGTGGTAAACATGAAACCCTATTATGGTCCCCATAAGCCGCTGGCTGGAGCACCTGTCAGACGCAGTGTTTTTTGCCACGGAGCCACTTCTTGGAATAATCCGCCTTTTTGGTGTGCTTTCCATTGGCCTGTGGAGAACCGGGAGAACAGAGACTCTTTCCAGGAGGACTTTGAGTTGGATGCGCAGTCTCGGTACCGTGAGTACACTGCTGCGGCTTTCAAACATTTCATCGCTTGCCCGTACGTGCATGTCACGCTACGTGCATGTCACTTTGGGGAAATATAGGTGTTGTATGAACTTTGGGCTGTGGGATTGAGTGTGTTGTGTGGGTGTTTGATTTAAATTGGCGGGTTATATGGACGGGAGGGGGGAGTTGTTTGCTATGCGGGATGAATTTGTGGCATATTAAATATAAGCCTGTTTGTTTTGTGGCTGATAGTTATACATGTCTTGTGTTTATTTAATGTATTAATCATTCCCAGCTGAATATCAGGTCCCACCCGTGACTCCTTAAATGCGTAGTGGCAAAGACACACGGGGAACTTGGGTGCGTTTGTTACACCTGGTGAAAAAAGTGTGGGAATCACTGCTCTATAGCGTTTCTACTCGAAAGCATTCTACATTTAAGCATTCTCCAAGCAACGTTTGTAAGATTTTCAATATAACTAAAACAATTCATCCTTACTAAACCGTCCCATGTGTGATGTCAGCAGGAGCGTTTTCATGCATCTTTGTTCTTGCTATTGTAATGTAATCATGCTAGATCGTTAGCATTAGCGAATATGCCGACATGTTTGCGAGTGTCTGTGTTAGTATTAATAAGTTAAAATGGCATTATTTTTGTTATTGAGTCGGTTTAGCTGATTGGAGAACTAGCTTCCGCATCTAATGGGTCCATGACGATGACTTCTGTTTTGTTTGATCAGCTGTTTTACTGCCTTATTACAGGCACCGTTTGGAAACAATTAAGGTATGTAAATAAACACTTTCAAAATCTCTCGTACTGGTATATATCTGTGGCGTATGGTCTGGTGTGGCTAATATATGTACAATTATTTATTCATTCTAAAATTTGGTGTGTGTCTTAAATACCGGTGTACTTTATAGCCCGGAAAGTACGGCATAAGATCTGCAAAATCTATGATTATCCATTTCATTGTTTGTTTAAAATGACCTAAAATGCATACGTGGCTACCATTGAACTAATCTATCTTGGATGTGAAACAGTCAGTGACTCAACTGAGAGAACCAATCAGGCGACACGGAAACGACAGGCACAATATCTCATTATGAACTTTCGCCTGATTAGTGGGACAGTTTTGAGGGCGTGGCTGTTTTCCACCAATCAGCAGGGAGAGGGAGAGAGCAGGTTACTGGACTGTGTAATACCTTTTTCATGAATAAATAGGTGATGTTTAAAGATAGAATTAAAATCAAATTAGCAGAAAAAAATATTTAACAAAAAATGTAACATTTGATGACAAAATATTTAATTAAAAAAAAAAAAATTAACTAAATTGTAATACATAAAATTAAACAAATACAAAAAGAGTATATCACTGTTATCCGCTGAAATTTCTCATCATTCTTTTAAGAATAAATATTTAGTGAATAACAAAAAATCGTGAAGCTTTGGTTTCTTAATAAAGTTTATTCTATATTACAAATAGTATTTTGTTCTGGACTGCAAAATAGGAATGCATTATATTTACATACACAGGTATACAATGAATTATAACAAAGTTAGAGAAGCTCACCTTTTATCCCCCTGGGCTGTTTTTCTTTTACCCTCTTGATAAGATACTCTTTCAAATATGATCTACTAAAGGTATTTTTTTTAACATGTTTGCTAATAATACTGTGCTACCAGGACGATTTTTCAGTTCCTATAAAAGTTTTTTTTTTTTAAGGTGGAAACTTTATCTGTGCTCGCAAAGGAAGATACTGCACGTTGTCACAGGACTCGGACACAATGTTGACCTTTAGCTACATGGAAGGCGCCGCTAATTAGCGCAGCCGCGTGCACGTCTTTGATATGTGGAGTGTTTCTGAGGAGGACAACACAGCAAATGCTCGCAAATGAAAGTTGAAGCATTTTTTTATCCAAGCGTTTGTTGTCGTTAGGCTTCTGCAGAATGAATAAAGGTTCCACCTTAAAACAATCACTAGAAGTTCCCCCACTTTCTCGCTCTCCAGTCTGTCAAGCAAAATAAAGTCAAAAAAGCACATCATCATCTTCGCAAGGCTTGTTTTTCTTCATTTTTTCCCCTTAAATAAGTTAAATGGTTTTACATGCGCTTAAAAAAAGCCAATAAAAGGAGCCAAGGTGGGCCGCTCGTTCACATTCACATATCACCACACGGGGCACGTTGTCAAGGCAAAGAAAAGGGCAGAGGGTAGAAAGTGGTCTTTCACATCCAAAAAGTCTTAATGTTCTCGTCCCTCCTCCTCGTCTTTGTCTGCAGCTACACTCCATCTGCTTGTGCAAAAACAGGAACCAGGAGGAGCGTCTCCACAAACTGAGGTCAGAAAGTATCACACAGCTTCCCGTCACAATGAAGAAGACAAAAGTTTTTTTCTTTTTAGATTTTTCCTCGCTGGCACTTTTTTTGTTTTTGTTTGTTTGTTTGTTTGTTTTGTGAAAATGTCATCAAGCTCCTTTGGTTTTTAGGCTGAGCAACTTTTAAAAAGTCCACACAAGTAAGAACATCCCGGGGCGTCGGTGCTTTTTACCCCCTTGTTGTTGTTGTTGTTGTGCGCGTCTGTGCATGTTGTTTGTTCCACAGTGTGCTTCTGAGAGGGAGTCCACTTTTTTTTTTTGTCTTAATAGCGAGCCATGTAAGCCAAACGGAAGCAGGGATGCTAATGCTAATGCTAATAATCAAAGTGCGCTGGGCATTTTGTCCCTCCTGAGCCCTTCTTACTCTCCAAGGGTGCGTTCACACGTTTGTTTGGGTTCAAACCAGGACACACAACACTTCTTTGACATACCTCGGTTTTTCCTATGCCCCACTTTTCATATGACTCACTTTTGGAGGAAATGTCAAACTAGTCCAACTGCGTATCATCCTGTGGAATCGAGTGCCCAAAGAACGACTGCAAAATAAGCCACCGAGGGGGTCAAATAAATCTTTGATAAAGAAGGTGAGAAACACTATTGAAGTCAAGAAAGAACACAAAGTACAAAAGTACCGTATTTTACGGACTAAAATGCACACCACAAAATGGACAGTGCGCCTAATGTACGTATTAATTCTGTCTTTGAAGCAATTTTATTTGGTACATGGTGTGATAATAAGTGTGAGCAGTAGATGGCGGTCACACATAAGAGATACGTGTGGACTGTAGGTTGAAGCCTGTTCAATAAATGACACGAGCAAGTACCCGTAAGCAAGCAACACCAAAACGTTGATGTTTCATTGAGAATATAGAACATTACACACGGCGTTCAAAAATCTGTCAAAATATTTGATTACGACTTCGGTAAACTACAAAGCCGCACTGCTTGATGGATCGCGGAGCATTAGTAGTCAGACGTACTGTGCTTCAACATACAAGTATTATTATTGTGTGTGTAAATACTCCAAAATGGCACCTATTAGGAGACATATTGTTTTGTTTTGCAATATTATGCAAAACCAACTTTTCTTTCCGATTGGTACCTGCTGATGTGCATTTGGGATCTGCATTGTAGTCCGAGCAGTAGTCAATAAGCTCCTTCTTTTTCTCTATCCTCTTGTTGTGGGGCATTCATCCTCCGCTGTCGCCATGTCTAATATAAAGTGCCGTACAATTCTCCCTTATATCTGTCAGTACACTCGCTATGGAAGCGCTAAAAAGTACAACAAAGATAAGACGCTGTCGAAGTGGAGGCACGTAAATAAGACGGCCCTCAAAACGGCGCATCTTGAAGAGACGGTCGGAAAGCGTCTTTGAAGATGGTGTGTAAAACATCACCTATGCAATATTTTGACCTAAGACCCAGCATTACATGTTATGTAGACCAGTGGTCATCAACCTTTTTGTAGCTGCGGACAGGTCAACGCTTGAAAATGTGTCTCACGGACCGGGGGGTGGGGGGGGGGTTTTTAAATTTTTTTATTTTCAATTTTTTTCATAAAGAAATTCAATCATGTGTGCTTACGGACTGTATCCCTGCAGACTGTATTGATCTATATTGATATATATAATGTATATATTGTGTTTATGTTGATTTAATTTAAAAAATATATATTTTTTAATTTTTTTTATTTCTTGCGCGGCCCGGTGGTTGGGAACCACTGATGTAGACCACAAGGAAGTGTTTTACATGGAGAAACAAAAAAATTATGAAATGACACATTTGATGCGCCTTATAATCCGGTGTGCCTTTTGTATGAAAATAGACTCGCTCATCGGCAGTGCGCCTTATAATCCGGTGTGCCCTATGGTCCGAAAAATGCAATACCTCCCCTCATATTCCCTCATCTGTTCCTCACCTTCTTTGCCAACGAGAGTCTTTACTGTAAAAAAGACAGCTCAGTCGCCAAAATTTTACATCTAAATGCTTTTTTTTTTTTTACTGTAGAAACGACAAGATTTGGGGTTTTTTCAGTGTTAGATGAAGTGATGACGTTCATTCATCCATTTTACCCTGCACGCATCACTACAGTCAGATTATTCTCTATTAAATGTTTTGTTTTTATATTTTTGGGTGTCTGGATTGGATTCAGTGGGAAAAATCGCTCCGGTTTTCGTACAATTCGGTTATCGTCGGACATTGTGAAAACGGAGGTAAAACTGTACTCACATGCTAAAAAAAATGCAATGTCGGTAAAAATACAGGAGTACTCAGTTTTGTTGGTAATCGGCTTGAAAATGTCAGATGAAGACCAAATGGTAAAATAACCCAGACAGACAGACGATGCACCGAAAGTGAATTATACTGTAAACATATCAGTTGTTATTAGGATGAAAATAAGAGTGGAAGTGTTTCTCCATTTACAGTAATGCACTGTAAAAACAATCCCAGTCCTCAGAATTTTACCGTAAAAATAGCAATGTAGTATTTTCCAATTTACTGTAACTCTGTATATAAAAACACCGTAAAATTCTGGCCAATTATTTTTTTTTTACCATAAAATCTACATTTTCTTTGACAGTATAGAAGAAGTGGGCCGTAGGAAAATCATCTGTAAGGTTTTGTTGTTAGACTTATTAATTGGAATATGTCCTTGCTTTGGACACCCGAGTGTTAAAAGGAAGTACTCAGGCTGGTACGTTCGTTTGCTCCAACTCATCAGCGTTCCTTTTAACCGGCAAACACCAGGCGCCTGAACACACCCTTGGTCTGAATGCAAAGTCCAGCTATGGAAGGTTGCGGAACATTCTCAGGCCCGCGTGTTTGCTCAGTGTAAACTTCTGGTTTGGCTCGCCTGCCACCAGTGCAAATCCTCGAAGGCAACGTAAAAAGTGTCCAGTAGGGGGCAGCAGCAGGGAAAACAAGTAAGGAAGCAGAAAAACAACAGGAACAGGTTTTCGCTCAGGCACGGCTCGGTTTTTAGGACAAGTGTGTGGAGCAGGGATGAGGGGGGGGGGGGGGGGGGTCTTCTTCTACTCGGGGTCTTCTTCCCAGTGCATGCTGGGAAGTGCGGTCCTCAGCTCTCCAGCGTCATGAAGGCCACCACCTGTTCCAGTTTGAAGGCCAGCCGTTGTTTCCTGGCGGCGTCGTCCTGCTCCAGCGCACAAACAATCTGCCGTGCGGGAAGTAAAGAGGACGTGAGCAGGAAGTGTGGGCCGGAGAGAGGAAGTGGCGGTCGGACGTACCTCCTCCGTGTATTTTCCCACGTAGGAGTAGATCTCGCTCAGGGAACTCATGCTGTTGAACTCGTTCATGTGCATGCGCGACTGCTCGGCCAAGTAGGCGTTCATGTCCTGGTCGCTGATGGCCGGCATCTTGTTGATGTCAGAGTAGTACCTGAGCACACGTTAGCATTGCTGGTTAGTGTCAGGTTCAAGCACTGATGACATCTATTAAACAAGACAAGAAGCAAAGAATTAAACAGAGACAGAATTCAATTTGGCTCAGTGAGGAGAAACGTGTACATCTGTACCCTTGTACAGTGTCATTACGCTCTGCCAAAAGATTGTACGCCTCCTTCTTTTATTTGGACCTCCCCTGACCACATGGCAACAGTTGCTTCCAAAGGGACGGGGGTCGTAAACAGCCATCGCCTTTGATTACAAAACAGTTCAAAAGAAAAGGTCGGTTCAAAAAAGAGGTCGTAAAAGAGTTCAAAAAAGCGGTGCCTGGAGGGGAGTCAGGCCCTGCTTCCTCTCCGCTTTGTAGTTCTTGGGTCACGACAATATCTTTCTGTTGATTACAATACATGAAAGAAACAGAACACCTTCATGTTGCTTTCCATCCTACACAGTGGAGTTTTACAAGCCTTCTTCTTGGTAGGTTCAAAGACATGTTTTTTGCTTCTCAATGTAACACAAAGTTTTTGTGATAACTTAGAAACAATTATTCTAACAGTTAGCACCTGCTAATTCTTTTGCTTATTTCTAATCCAACTGGAGGTTTTTTGTTTTTGGACGTGTGCAGCATGACATGACAGGAAAGAAGACATGATTAGCATTTACATTTTGTTTCAACACAATACAATCTTTTTTTGCAGTAGCTCAATGAATATAGGGAATGATTTTGCCATTTAAAGGATCTTTGACTTGTGTTTTTGCAGTAGGTTTTTACAAACGGCATCGTTTTGCCAAATAGAGGATCTTTGATGTATTTTTGTGATGTTCGTCATTAAAAATGGCTGATTATTTTATCATACAAAGGATCTTTGACTTGGGTTTTTTCAGTAGGTAATTTTTAAAATGGGATGTTTTTGTCAAAAGAGGATCTTCAAAGTGTTTTTTGAAGTTATTGATTGAAAATGGGAGATGATTTTGTCATATAAAGGAACTTTGACTCGTGTTTTAGCAGTAGGTCATTAAAAAGAGATATTATATTATCAAATAAAGGATCTTTGGCTAGTGTTGTTGCAGTAGGTCATTAAAAAGAGATATTATATTGTCATATAAAGGATCTTTGGCTAGTGTTGTTGCAGTAGGTCATTAAAAAGAGATATTATATTGTCATATAAAGGATCTTTGGCTAGTGTTTTTGCAGTAGGTCAATACAAATGGTAGATTATATTGTCATATAAAGGATCTTTGGCTAGTGTTTTTGCAGTAGGTCAATACAAATGGTAGATTATTTTTCATATAAAGGATCTTTGGCTAGTGTTGTTGCAGTAGGTCATTAAACAGAGATATTATATTGTCATATGAAGGATCTTTGGCTAGTGTTTTTGCAGTAGGTCAATAAAAATGGTAGATTATTTTGGCATATAAAGGATCTTTGGCTAGTGTTTTTGCAGTATGTCAATAAAAATGGTAGATTATTTTGTCATATAAAGGATCTTTGGCTAGTGTTTTTGCAGTAGGTCAATACAAATGGTAGATTATTTTTCATATAAAGGATCTTTGGCTAGTGTTGTTGCAGTAGGTCATTAAACAGAGATATTATATTGTCATATGAAGGATCTTTGGCTAGTGTTTTTGCAGTAGGTCAATAAAAATGGTAGATTATTTTGGCATATAAAGGATCTTTGGCTAGTGTTTTTGCAGTATGTCAATAAAAATGGTAGATTATTTTGTCATATAAAGGATCTTTGGCTAGTGTTTTTGCAGTATGTCAATACAAATGGTAGATTATTTTGTCATATAAAGGATCTCTGGCTAGTGATTTTGCAGTAGGTCAATAAAACAGGGTAGATTATTTTGTCATATAAAGGATCTTTGGCTTTTGTTTTTGTAGTAGGTAATAAACAACGGGATGATGTTGTCATATAAAGGACCCTTGTTGCGTGTTTTTGCAGTAGGTCGCTAAAAATGGGGAACAATTTTGTGAGATAGAGGATCTTTGGCCTTTTTTCTGTCATTAGTTTATTGAAAACGGGATGACTTCGTCACACAAAGGATCTTGGACTAGTGTTTTTGAAGTAGGTCACTAAAAATGGGGAAAGATTTTTTCAAATAGAGGATCTTTAAAGGCCTACTGAAACCCACTACTACCGACCACGCAGTGCTGATAGTTTATATATCAATGATGAAATCTTAACATTATAACACATGCCAATACGGCCGGGTTAACTTATAAAGTGACATTTTAAATTTGCCGCTAAACTTCCGGTTCGAAACGCCTCTGAGGGTGACGTATGCGCGTGACGTAGCCCGGCGAACACGGGTATGCCTTCCACATTGAAGCCAATACGAAAAAGCTCTGTTTTCATTTCATAATTCCACAGTATTCTGGACATCAGTGTTCGTGAATCTGTTGCAATCATGTTCATTGCATTATGGAGAAGGAAGCTGAGCAAGCAAAGAAGAAAGTTGTCGGTGCGAAATGGACGTATTTTTCGAACGTAGTCAGCAACAACAGTACACAGCCGGCGCTTCTTTGTTTACATTCCCGAAAGATGCAGTCAAGATGGAAGAACTCGGATAACAGAGACTCTAACCAGGAGGACTTTTGACTTCGATACACAGACGCCTGTAGAGAACTGGGACAACACAGACTCTTACCAGGATTACTTTGATTTGGATGACAAAGACGCAGACGTGCTACTGTGAGTATGCAGCTTTGGCTTCTAAACATTTGATCGCTTGACTGTATGTGCGCAACTTTTTTTTGCGTATGTACGTAACTTTTTTAAAATATATAAGCTTTATGAACCTTGGGTTAGGTGAACGGTCTTTTGGGCTGAGTGATTGTGTGTGTTGATCAGGTGTTTGAATTGTATTGGCGTGTTCTATGGAGCTAGGAGCTAGCAGAGGAGCTAGGAGCTAGCGTAACAAACACGCAGGTGTTTTTATGCAGGATTAATTTGTGGCATATTAAATATAAGCCTGGTTGTGTTGTGGCTAATAGAGTATATATATGTCTTGTGTTTATTTACTGTTGTAGTCATTCCCAGCTGAATATCAGGTCACCCCCGGCTCTCACACCATCTTCCCTATCTGAATAGCTTCAACTCCCCACTAGTCCTTCACTTGCACTTTACTCATCCACAAATCTTTCATCCTCGCTCAAATTAATGGGGAAATTGTCGCTTTCTCGGTCCGAATCTCTCTCACTTCATGCGGCCATCATTGTAAACAATAGGGAACTTTGCGTATATGTTCAACTGACTACGTCACGCTACTTCCGGTAGGGGCAAGCCTTTTTTTTTATCAGATACCAAAAGTTGCAATCTTTATCGTCGTTGTTCTATACTAAATCCTTTCAGCAAAAATATGGCAATATCGCGAAATGATCAAGTATGACACATAGAATAGATCTGCTATCCCCGTTTAAATAAAAAAAATTCATTTCAGTAGGCCTTTAACTTGTGTTTCTGCAGAAGGTAATTTAAAATAGGATGGTTTTGTCATACAAATGATCTTTGACTCGGGTTTGCAGTAGTTCACTTAATATCGGGACTTGTATTGACATATAAAGGATCTTTGACTTGTGTTTTTAGAGTAAGTCATTAAAAGCAAGTTATGATTTTGTCAAATAAAGGATGTTTGACTGCTGTTTTTGCGGTAGGTCATTAAAAACGAGATCATTTTGTCAAATAGTGGATCTTTGTTGTTTGTTTTTTAAGTTGGCCAATACAACAGGATATTATTTTGTCACATAAAAGAACTTTGACTAGTGTTTTTGCAGTGGGTCATTAAACAATGGAGATAATTTTGTCATTTAAAGGATCTCTGACTAGTCAGATATTATTTTGTTATTTAAAATATCTTTGATGTGTGTTTTTGCAGTAGGTCAATAAGAACGAGAATAATTTGTCAAATAGATTATATTTGACATGTGTTTTTGGAGTAAGTCATTGAAAACGGGTTATGATTTTGTCATATAAAAGATCTTTGACTAGTGTTTTCACAGTAAGTAATCAAAAATGAGAGAAATTTGTCAAATAGAGGATCTTTTCAATGTGTTTTTGGAGTAAGTATTTAAAAACAAGTTATGATTTTGCCATACAATGGATCTTTGACTAGTGTTTTAGCAGTAGGTCATTAAACACAGGAGATTATTTTGTCATTCAAAGGATCTCTGACTCGTGCTTTTTCAGTCTGTCATTAAAAACGGGATGAATGGCTTGTGCAGCCCTTTGAGACACCCGTGATTTAGGGCTATATAAGTAAACATTGATTGATTGATTGATTGAATTTGTCAAATAGAAGATCTTTGACATTTGTTTTTGAAGTTGATCATTAAAAGTGGAATAATGCTTTGTCATTTAAAGAATCGTTGATGTGTGTTTTTGCAGTAAATCATTAGAAATGAGAGGAGTTTGTCAAATAGAGGATCTTTGACATGTGTTTTTGGAGTAAGTAATTAAAAACGGGTTATGATTTTGCCATACAAAGGATCTTTGACTAATGTTTTAGCAGTAGGTCATTAAACACAGGAGATGACTTTGTCATTCAAAGGATCTCTGACTCGTGGTTTTTCAGTCCGTCATTAAAAACGGGATGAATTTGTCAAATAGAAGATCTTTGACATTTGTTTTTGAAGTTGATCATTAAAAGTGGAATAATGCTTTGTCATATAAAGGATCGTTGATGTATGTTTTTGCAGTAGGTCATTAAAATTGGGATAATTTTGACATATGAAAGCAACGGTTCAACTTCTATCCTCTTTTAAAAAGTCAACAACTAAAAGTGTCTCGCCGTGATAGCCCAAAACTGCTGGTTCAATTAAAAAAATGTTTTGTATTAAAATATCTTACAACAACGATCCACTGTAAAATCGCTTCAAGTCGTACTTGCTCTGCTGCACACAAACAAGTCTCTCTTTCCTCTAGTCTAGTGGTGCTGCCCCCCTGTGGAGCGGCTGAGGAATAACTCCTCCTTAAACTGGGCTCACCTCTCTACCCAGCTCTTGTAACTGGGGATGTCCTTGGCGTACAGCAGCTTGTTGGAGGGCGAGTCCTTCCCAAGGCGGTGCTCCGAGGTGGAGCAGGAGTCCATGAAGGTCTGAGCCACCACGGACAGGCAGGCGTCGGTGATGCTGCTCTTGTGGATGTCGAAGACAAACTGAGGGTTCTTGATCACGTTCACCCAGAAACGCAGAGGTAGGCTGCAGATTGACCACAACTTTGTCATCATTTGTCTCATGAATAATGCGACACGCTTCACTACGGCCTCACAATTGTTGCTGACGCAGCACAAACTGCTGCAAGCTGGAAATGCAGTC
This sequence comes from Entelurus aequoreus, assembly GCF_033978785.1. Lineage (NCBI taxonomy): Eukaryota > Metazoa > Chordata > Actinopteri > Syngnathiformes > Syngnathidae > Entelurus > Entelurus aequoreus. The sequence continues at coordinate 17,210,393 of NC_084742.1, read as the reverse complement.
ATTGAAATCTCCACGCCCACTAAGCTATTAAGATCCTGCACAAGAGGATTTGGCACAAAAGGGAAGTCAAAGTCTGCATTATGACTTGGAAATGAATGCAAGAATCTACAGGGATTAGTTGAAGGGATATTTAGGCTGACGTTAAGCCGGCCCAGCTGCCCTATTCTTTGACTTCTTTCATAAAAACACACATAATAATGCACACATAATAATACCATCAAGTGTGCAGGAAATGTCTGTTATTTGCTGCTTTCATGCTGGCTTAAAAATGACTTTTTTAACCGCCAGCTTAAGGATGTAACAATAAACCATATTAATGATAAACCATGGTCACTCTTAAACAGATTACATTTTAACATTTTAAATTGAAATGATCGTACAACTGATTTGATAAATACATACTATTTATTCATTTACTGGAAAAGTAGGTTTGCACGCTAAAAGGCATTATTACACAATGTATAAAAAATAACAATAGATTCATTTTATTGTCATTGTAAATTATATACAACATTTAGTTTAAAGCAGTGTTTCTTAACCTTAGGGCCCATTGCTGGACCATGAGCGCCCCCCTTGAGGGCCGACAAAAAATATATTTCTCAGCTATAGTCCATATGGGCCGCAGTGGTTCAGTTGTAATACACTTTTTCACCACTTGTGGCAGTAATGACAATATCAAACAAACAGAAGAAGTCTGGAGCCAAAGTCATAGAGAAGTTTATTAAGCGCAAAATATATGACTAAATTGGTGAAACTGTACTTTCATTTGCACTTTAATTTTATTGAAAGTTTAGTTAAACATAAATTATTATTAGAGTTATTATTATTATTATTATTATGTTCCTTGACTGCACTTAAATGTAGAGTATATGTAGAATATATTCATATTATTTATATATTATATATATTATATTATATTATTTATAATTATTATTGTCTATTGTGAGCGAACTGTGGTGCTGAATTTCCCCCAGGGATCAATAAAGTACTTTCTATTCTATTCTATTCTATTACTCATGAATTTACTTTAGTTGTATTTATTTTAGGACTGTGTAATTGTATGTAATGTTGTTTTTCATTCGTTTTAATGAGTCCTTCCTTTTGCAATATATTTGATTAGAATTTATTTTCTAATCAGCCTGACCTAACCCTTGAAAATAATCTTTGTGATTAACACATGCTTTCATATTTGACAAGTTTATAAACTGTAATTAGGTTGGACATAATTATTGAATATGATTAAAATTAAGAGTAAGATGACTAATTCTGTGTCAATATAGTAATTGAGTGGGCCCCGAGCCCCTCTGTCGTGTGAATGTTGGGCCTCGAAGTCAAAAAGGTAAAGAACCCCTTGTTTAAAGTACCAGTAGAGTGGATAATCAAGTTGCCTCTATTTTGAAGCTATTATTTTATATGTCTGATTTATGACAACAACAGACTTTCAAAGTTTGCAAATGAATAAATATGACTAAAACAGTATCAGTCTCACGGAGATTCCCAAGCCATTTTGAGAAAGCCAGTGACGTGATCCATGATGTAGCGTTGGGAACCACAGATCCCTTCCCCATCAACAACAATGTTAATCAGGCAGACCTTGTGAGAGCCAACAACAATTGCTTTGGGAAAAATTATGTTCCAGGACCTTATATTTTTGAGCCTGAACACAAAGAGGATGAGCAATACGTTTTAGAAGCCAATTGCAGCTTTGAACATACAAACTAACTATAATAAACTAAAATAAAACAAACACTTACTGTAATATTTTCACTCTCGCTGGGATTTGTACCAGATGAGAGATGCATGAATTATAATGTAGAATTTACTTTTAGCAAGTTTGAGACAAAGCAGAAGCAGCTGCTGATGTAGTGTGTCAACAATAGCAGTGTAAGCTAGCATTAGCTCACCGCTATCAATGCGCCACAAAATAGTCCGTTTGGGTTGGCGCTTAGAATAACAATATCACTCATACTTGGTTAATTTTCAGGTCACAACATGTAAATAGAGTATTGTTGGCACTTTCTGGATGTTTTTTTTAAAAGGTTTTATGGGTGCAATGGAGGACCCTCGATCTGTTGACTCAATTGTTAGCTATCTATTAACAATTTCGAATGCATCAAAAAAGCCAAGAATGTGTGTTCTTGTCTTACACAAGGATTGTGAATGATAAACAGCACACCTCTTTCCAATTTTTGTGTATTTCCAGTATGACTGATCTGATAGTATGGTCAAGAGTGCAGAAGCGTTACTATAGACTCTACAGAAATTGCCGAAGACAATCGGAGCGGAATGTTCAAAATGGCCGACTGAATTTGTGGCATTTTGCTGATTGAAAATACAATTGAATATGGTTTAATGGATACAATGAAACACAATTAAGCATATAAAGTCAACTTGTTATTTCACTCTACTGGTACTTTAAAGCACAAAGTGAAAACCATAAGAAATATATAAAGTCAATTAATAATACGAAATAAATACTGTTTTATTCCTACGTCACATCTACACTAGCACATAATGCCTAAAGATCAAGGCATTATAAAATGTAATAACATGATCATAAAATAAGCAATTTCTGTAAAAATATACATTCCACAACATTTATATAACTAATAAGAATAGATTTCCACATTATTAATATAATTGATACAAAAATATATTTTCCACATTTTTCTAATTTATAAAAAACATATTCCACAATGTTTATATAATTTATAAAAAATAATATGTATATATTCCACAGTATTTATATAATAGATACAAAATACAATATATTCCACATTATTAATATAATTGAGAAAAATAAAGTATTTTCCTCATTACTTTTAAAATGTTATCTATCCATCCATTTTCTACCACTTGTCCCTCTCGGGTAGCGGGGGTGGCTGGAGCCTATCCCAGCTGCATTCGAGCGGAACTGCATTTGAAAAAAATGAATGTTAATTTTATTGGATTCAATATTATGTGGCTATAATGAGTCAATGAGTAGTGTTGTACCACAGAGTGTAAAATAGTGTTGTACTATATAGTGTAGTACTGCAGAGTGTAGTATAGTGTAGTAATCTATAGTTTAGTACCGCAGAGCGTAGTGTAGTATACTGTAGTATAGTGTAGTATCCTATAGTGTAGTACTGAAGAGTGTAGTATAGTGTAGTACTCTATAGTGTAGTACTGCATAGCGTAGTGTAATACTCTATAGTGTAGTACTGCAGAGTGTAGTGTAGTACTCTATAGTGTAGTACAGTGTAGTACTCTATAGTGTAGTACTGCAGAGTGTAGTGTAGTACTGTATAGTGAAGTGTAGTACTCTATAGTGTAGTACTGAAAAGAGTAGTGTAGTACTGCAGAGTGAAGTATAGTGTAGTACTGCAGAGTGTAGTATAGTGTAGACTCTATTGTACATTACTCTATAGTGTAGTACTGCAGAGTGTAATTTAGTATAGTACTCTATGGTGTAGTACTGCAGAATGTAGTGTAATACTCTATAGTGTAGTACTCTAGAGTATACTACTGCATAGAGTAGTATAGTGTAGTGATCTATAGTTTAGTGTAGTACTGCAGAGTGCAGTGCTCTATAGTGTAGTACTGCAAAGTGTAGTATAGTGTAGTACTGCAGAGTGTAGTATAGTGTAGTACTCTATAGTGTAGTACTGCACAGTGTAGTATAGTGTGGAACTCTATAGTACATTACTCTACAGTGTAGTACTGCAGAGTGTAATGTAGTATAGTACTCAATACACTGCACAGTGTAGTATAGTGTAGACTCTATTGTACATTACTCTATAGTGTAGTACTGCAGAGTGTAATGTAGTATAGTAGTCTATAGTGTAGTACTGCAGAATGTAGTGTAGTACTCTATAGTGTAGTACTGCACAGTGTAGTATAGTGTAGACTCTATTGTACATTACTCTATAGTGTAGTACTGCAGAGTGTAATTTAGTATAGTACTCTATGGTGTAGTACTGCAGAATGTAGTGTAATACTCTATAGTGTAGTACTCTAGAGTATACTACTGCATAGAGTAGTATAGTGTAGTGATCTATAGTTTAGTGTAGTACTGCAGAGTGCAGTGCTCTATAGTGTAGTACTGCAAAGTGTAGTATAGTGTAGTACTGCAGAGTGTAGTATAGTGTAGTACTCTATAGTGTAGTACTGCACAGTGTAGTGTAGTGTAGAACTCTATAGTACATTACCCTATAGTGTAGTACTGCAGAGTGTAATGTAGTATATTACTCAATAGTATACTACTGCAGAATGTAGTGTAGTACTCTATAGTGTAGTACTGCACAGTGTAGTATAGTGTAGACTATTGTACATTACACTATAGTGCAGTTCTGCAGTGTGTAATGTAGTATAGTACTCTATGGTATAGTACTGCAGAATGTAGTGTAGTACTCTATAGTGTAGTACTCTAGAGTATAGTACTGCAGAATGTAGTGTAGTACTTTATAGTGTAGTACTGCAGAGTGTAGTGTAGTGTAGTACTGCAGAGTGTAGTGCTCTATAGCAGTGGTCCCCAACCTTTTTGTTACTGCGGACCGGTCAACGCTTGAAAATTTGTCCCATGGACTGGGGGAGGGGGGGGGGGATTTTTTATTTATTTTTTTGTCATAAAAAAATACAATCATGTGTGCTTACGGACTGTATCCCTGCAGACTGTATTGATCTATATTGATATATAATGTAGGAACCAGAAATATTAATAACAGAAAGAAACAACCCTTTTGTGCGAATGAGTGTGAATGAGTGTAAATGGGGGAGGGAGGTTTTTTGGGTTGGTGCACTAATTGTAAGTGTATCTTGTGTTTTTTATGTTGATTTAATAAAAATAAAAACATGTTTTTTTGAATTTTTGTATTTTTTGTGCGGCCCGGTACCAATCGATCCTGGTGGTTGGGGACCACTGCTCTATAGTGTAGTACTTTGGTGACCGGAGGTGAGCTCACCAGTTGCTCTTCCACGTGTGTCGCACGTGCGGGTCATGAATGCTGTGTTTGTCGGCCTGCTCGTCCAGGAAGTCGAACATGTACTTGATGGCGAGCGGCAGGGCACTGCCCCTATGCGCCGTGCTGAAGATAGTCTCGAAAAGGTCGTCCACAAACTTCTGCAGCGTTCCCTGGGAACAACACTCCTGTCATATAGATGATCTTTGACTGGCGTTTCCCACAGCAGTTCCACAAAGCTCACCTTTGTGGCCAGGAGTCTGGTCAGGTAGATTTCGGACACCATCTTGCTGCCGCGGTCGCCCTCCTTCTGGTCGCCGTGCTCGTGGTTCTTGACCAGGTGCCACACCTTCACGCCGCTCTCCAAGTCGGGCGTGATCATGGGCGTCCGCGAGCGAAGGCTGTCTGGGCTGCCCGTGTACTTGATCATGTTCTCTGTGGACCAACCACCAATCATTGCGATGCTAACCGTAGATTGTGATGCTAACCGTAGCGCCCTCTGTTGACTCGCACTTACCGTATTTGCTGGCGGACGTTCGGGACACGGTGGAGTTGTTGACCGAGTTGTAGGCCGTTACTTGCTTGGGGACCAGGGCCATCACTGCGTTGTCGGGCACCTACACACACACACACACACACACACACATAATATCATCAATTATCACACACTATTGTGTGTATTCACACTGCAAGGAGGGGGCGTGGCTTATTGGAGTGAACGCTATCAGTGTTAGAAAGCACATTATTAACATCTCTTTGCGCATGTGAGGACCTTTGTTTTCTTATGTGTCTCCAAAACTCTGTAAACATGCTCCTATGATAATTATGATTGTTATTATGCTCATTACCTGATAGTGGGCGAGCATGTTCAGCCTCTTCCAGTCGCCTTCGATCTTGGTGGTGACGTCCTCATCCTGCAAGATGACACGCTGTCCTCGTCCTTGACGCCACTCTGCAGGCAAACACATATTGCGGTGACATCACAAGTTACGTAAAAGAGACCAAATTATGTTGTTTTGAGAATTTAATCAACAAGAAAAAATTAGTATGAGCTAACTACTGCTGTGCTACAAATATAATATGCAGTGCTTCACCAATGTATTATTATTCATATTTCTGCAATGGGAAGCTTTTAATTTGTAATCATAGAATATATTTGTTATTGTTATTTATTGATTAGGATGTCAAATTAAGAGTTTCATTCTTGAGCAGAAACATTTATTTTTCAAACTATAATCAAGGGATTAGCTTTTTCTTTATTATGTGTGGAAAAAAGTTGTTTAAGTTTGTTATTGGACTAATAAATAATAGTTATAGTTTAGAAAATTTAACACTATTTTAATTTGCTTAAATGTTGTTTTTTTTTACATTTATTTATTATATTATTATTTTTATTTTATTTTTTTAATTATTTGTTTATATGACAATATGTACATTAAGATTAAGATTAAAGTACCAATGATTGTCACACACACACTTAGATGTGGTGAAATTTGTCCTCTGCATTTGTCCCATCCCCTTGGGGAGCAGTGGGCAGCAGCGGCGCCGCGCCCGGGAATCATTTTGGTGATTTAACCCCCAACTCCAACCTTTTGTTGCTGAGTGCCAAGCAGGGAGGTTATGGGTCCCATTTTTAAAACGAGTATAAAAAAAATAATACAAATATTACATGAGTTAAGTACCGTACATCAGTGGTCCCCAACCACCGGGCCGGGCCGATTAGTACCGGGCCGCACGAGAAACTAAAAAAAATAAAATATGGCCTAGTGGTTAGAGTGTCCGCCCTGAGATCGGTAGGTTGTGAGTTCAAACCCCGGCCAAATCATACCAAAGACTATAAAAATGGGACCCATTACCTCCCTGCTTGGCACTCAGCATCAAGGGTTGGAATTGGGGGTTAAATCACCAAAATGATTCCCGGGCGCGGCACCGCTGCTGCCCACTGCTCCCCACTGCTCCCCTCACCTCCCAGGGGGTGAACAAGGGGATGGGTCAAATGCAGAGGACAAATTTTACCACACCTAGTGTGTGTGTGACAATCATTGGTACTTTAACTATTTTTTTTTATTAAATCAACATAAAAAACACAATATATACATTATATATCAATATAGATCAATACAGTCTGCAGGGATACACACATGATTGTATTTCTTTATGGAATTTTTTTTTTTTTTTTTAAATGTGCTTTTCTATCAAACACACCATCAGCAGCTTCTCCAGATTTTCATGGATATATATCTGCCGTTTAAATAGCAGACCAGCAGTTCTATGCTCCAACTGCTTCATCAAGTTAGCTAGCTACACGCTCTTTCATGTTTTTGATGATGTCTTTCTGTAATTCAATGTATATCATCCACTTCTTCTTCTTCTCAGCACTGTCTTTCACACCCACTTTCTTCCTTCACATGGTTGGAAAAACAAAGTTATGTCCATCTCTAGCGATAAGCTAATGGTAGCTAGTAAAACCGGATGTTTTGCTCGAATATTACAGGGTTCACTGTGACATTCACTCCGCCAACTAGTGGTGGGAAGGCTCGTAACACCAATTTTTGCTTAGAGCCTAACAATTAGCTGAGAGACAGCTCTTGCCTCAAAACACTCGTAAGTCAAGATAATATGGTCCCTAAAAACAAACATAGTCCTGTATGTGTAGAAGTAGTGTAGTAGTTGTAGCAGTACTAGCACTAGTAGTAGTAGTGACATACCCAGGTCCATGTCTGAGGCCTTGAGGCGGTGCGAGTGCGGCACGTTCTTGTAGATGGCGTCCAGCATCTTCTCCTTCACCTGACTGATGGTGTCACAGTTAAGCACCTTCACTTGGATCTCTGGGCTCTTCTCGTTCTCAGGGTGGATGCAGTTTACCACCTGAGGGGCCAAATCGCACAACGCTTTAAAACCTCCTTGATTGTGTATGCAATAAAAGTACTAAAATTGTCTTCTACTCTATTCCTGTAGGTGGCAGCAATGTGCGTTGTTTCACAAACCACAGCTCCACCCTTTGGATCTGCTGTGTCACTGCAGCCTTTACCCCCGATGCTAACCACACACAATAATCCATTATTTGCGCCAAATCTTGCTAGTTAGGCAACTTTCATCCAGTAAATGTATGCACTTGGTGGCCAAAAAACATTTTTTTCTTTTAACTGTGCACCACCAACTCTTAGAATGTGCGTCTAAATATTTTTAATTGGTGATAATGTGATACTGCTCCCTAACAAACAACCATAACTTTTTTGGTTGAGCTAAAAAAAACAAGTTAAGTAAAAAACACCTCAAGCCTATTTGACAGCTCATAAACAGCGCAGCGATATCGCCGCTCTAGTGGCCGGCCAGTGTCACTGCATGAAACTCTCCCTCCTCACCAGCGTCTTGTAGTCGATCTGTTGTCTGATGAGTTTGTCCTCGCTGAGAGAATAACGTGCTTCTCCTGTGATGGAGTCAATAGGCCCTTTCTCCATCTGCTGCTTGATGGCGCAGAAGAGCGAGAAGAGCGGCTCCCCCGCACACTCCTGCACAAAACAACACGTTTAGACAGTTTATGTGTTCTCAAAATCATCTCTAGAGACTTACAGCGGAACCTCGATTCACAAACCCCTCTATTTGAGAACTTTTCGGTTGACCAACTTTTATTTTGAGCAATGCGCCTGCCTGTCTCTGTGTACGAACGCTTCATTCATTGATTTGTGTTCCGCCTGCAGGCAAAAAGCAGGGCACAGCATTGTGGCGGAGGTGGAGCCCTACAATTGACTTGCTGCATAGTACATACTGGCCATTACTCAGTGCTTCAGCGTGTGTGCCTTTTTTTTCTGTGTTTTTTCGCCTTTTGACAAGATTTGACCATTTAGCTAACTCAATAGGGGTCCCAAAAACTCTAGAGACTAGTGTGGAGAGAAGAAGGGAATCACTGAGGAAAATACTGTTTGTAAGGAGCACATTCATTGCGCTCACAAGTATGGAGGAATTGATGAACACAGCAAGTTTTAATTGTGATGAGACTGGACGTTTCCGGAAAAAGATGCCAGATGGAGACTTATTTCACAGCACAGGAAAAGACGCTACCGGTCGTTCAGCAGCACAAGGGCACACACGGCTCCTCCCTCTGCCCCTTTCCTTCTCTTCCTGGCCGCTGCTGTCTCTTCTGCTCCTCTGCCAATGATAATCTGGGTGGATTTTACTTTTCTAAATATTTATTATTGTGACAATATGGTTGTTAAACTTAAGGATTGTTTGTGATTGCTGATGGTTTGTGAGACCACCAAAGGGACTTCCGTGTGTGCGTGTTGCCAGAGCAACGCATACAGAAGACAGCAGCTTGTCGTCGTCGTTGTTTTGGATTGTTCATAAAGAGATAGTTAATTCGTCCACCTCGTTATGTTTGTTTGATATACAGTACTGAATAGCCATTCATATTGTGCTCAAAGTGTACAAACCTTAACTAAAATATGGACTTTTGTCAAGGCTGGAACCCATTATTCATCTATACATTGTTTCTTATGGAGACATTTGCTTCACTATACAAACTTTTCAATCAAACAATTATCCTTTATTTAACCAGGTAAAAACTCATTGAGATTAAAATCTCTTTACCAAGAGTGACCTGGCCAAGAGGGCAGCAAAACAAAGTTACATAAATAAATATAAAAACACATTTTTTAAATTACAATGTTTGTAAATCGAGGTTCTACTGTACATTAATGTTTGTTTCCACTTTTAAGAACACAATAATATGTCAAATACAAATTAATTTATCTTATTTAATTTAATTTTTTTTACTTAACAGGCCAATATTGTTATATAACTCCATATTTTATTGAAAAAAATCCAAAATTAAGTTGTTTTTTTAAATAAACTAACAACTAAATCCAAAATGTATATTACTATTATTATTACTGCTACTACTATTATAACATTTAATTGTATTTACTTTACTACTTCATTTAATATATTTTATGAATGTTTGATACTGTATATAAATATTGTTTTCCACTTGAAACGAGCCAATCCAAACCGCTTCGGCATGATATTTTTATACCTTTAAATAGATCAGTTGAGTTATGTTTTTTTTAATTAAAAAAAACTAAACACATATTTAAAAGTGTTTATATACCACAGCAAAACAGTAAAAGTGTGACAATGTGCTGCATGCTTTAAATGGGAAAAAAATGGCAACATGTGGTGACAAATATAAAACAATAACTATTAAAAGTCATAAATATTAATGTTACGATAAACGTTGGCTTCAAAAGGACATTATTGGTCATATTTTGTGTCGCGTTGTCATTTCAGACTAAATTAAGAGTCTACTTACCATGTGACTACTGTACTACCTGCTTTAAGTGCCCTTAACAACTACTACAAATCACAAATATTACCTTGAGGAACTTGTAGAGCAGAAAGGTGAACCAGTTGGTCAGCATTTTCTCCGCTACAGACTCCGTCCTGCACACAAACCACATAATAATCAAAATAATAAATAAATGTCACTCTGTCCCTTTATTAATATTCAACATCATAGCACATATAAAAGACCGTGCAAAGCAATTAAAGGCTTTGATGTGGCCTCATTTTCATTGCGCTGACATTTTATCCATCTACAATAGAGTCAATGAATACCCACAAAAAGGGTGTCGTGTATCCTTGAGGGGTCGCTCGCTCTCTCTCTCTCCCTCACGCGCGCACACACACACACACACACACACACACACACACACACACACACACACACACACACACACACACACACACACACACACACACACACACACACACACACACACACACACACACACACACACACACACACACACACACACACACACACACAGCTTCAGACATCAATATTTCAGGATTAGCGTCCATTGTGTGTGGTTGTTGTCGGCCACCTGCAGCAGCCTTGTCGTCGTCCACTTGAAGGGACTTTACGTCGGCGGTGCCAGCCCTTACACCGCACCTGGGGGGAGGGGATTAACTTGCAGCCTCTCGCTGTGCCCGCCACAAGGTCACGGGGGTCGCGTTTGATCCCCTTCTTTCATGTTTTTGTAATCAGAGATCTTCTCCATTTCCTCAACAAAAAGGATGGAAGTAGGCGGAGGGAAATAGTGTTGACTTCTTCCTTCCAGCAGGTGTCCCTCTCCTTCTCTCTCTCTCTCTTTGTGTGTGTGTGTGTGTGTGTGTGTGTGTGTATCCTAACGTGGCAATCTCTAGGTGGTTCTCAAACTTTTTTCACCATCTACCACCTCAGAAAACACTTGACTCTCCAAGTACCACCATAATGACCAACATTAAAATACAGTAGTGTTGTACTTCTAAGTATTCATTAAAAACAAGGCAGAGGTTTTATTTAACAAGTATAACTAATGTTTTTGGCCACTCTAACGTTACACCAAGTTTGAACACCAACACTTTGTTTCCATCCATCCATTTTCTACCGCTTGTCCCTTTCGGGTCGCGAGGGGTCACTGGAGCCTATCTCAGCTGCTTTCAGGCGGTAGGCTGGGTACACCCTGGATAAGTCGCCACCTCATCACAGGGCCAACACAGATAGATAGACAACATTCACACTCACATTCACACACTAGGGCCAATTTAGTGTTGCTAATCAACCTATCCCCAGGTGCATGTCTTTGGAGGTGGGAGGAAACCAGAGTACCCGGAGGGAACCCACACAGTCACGGGGAGAACAGGCAAACTCCACACAGAAAGATCCCGAGCGCAGGATCGAACCCAGGACCTTCGTATTGTGAGGCAGATGCACTAACCCCTGTGCTACGGTGCTGCCTAACACTTTGTTTCAATATAGGAAAATAAAACACTAGTCATTTAATTAAGTGACTCTTTGGCGTACCACTATTGGTTGTGTACCACAGTTTGAGAATCCCTGCTCTAACACAATCTGGGGGGAATATGGCGTTTTAAGCGGTCCACCGACCACAGGAACAAAAAATATTGGGACGTAATCGCCATTCCACGCACATTGGAGCTCCAGTGAACCGCACCAGAGTTGACTTAAAGGCGGGCTGAGACCCTTCTCTCAAGCGGTCTCAGACGATACCCTTTTTGTGTCATTTGACCAATCCCTGCAGGACTTTGCAGGCTTTTTTGTGTGTAATTTTGTCGCAGCTTTTCCAAAAAAGTTGCACAAAATTTGCAAGTGTTTGCTAGTGTTGTCCCGGTACCAATATTTTGGTACAGGTACCAACATTATTTCGACACTTTTTGGTAGTTTTCTAAATAAAGGGCACCACAAAAAATTGCATTATTGGCTTTATTTTAACAAAAACTCTTAGAGTACATTAAACATATGTTTCTTATTGCAAGTTTGTCCTTAAATAAAATAGTGAACACACAAGACAATTTGTCTTTTAGTAGTAAGTAAGCAAACAAAGGCTCCTAATTTAGCTGTTGACATATGCAGTAACATATTGTGTATTGTATCATTCTATTATTTTGTCAACATTATTAAGGACAAGTGGTAGACAATGAATTATTAATCTACATGTTCATTTACTGTTAATATCTGGTTACTTTCTCTCTTAACATGTTCTATCTACACTTCTGTTAAAATGTAATAATCACTTATTCTTCTGTTGTTTGATACTTTACATTAGTTTTGGATGATACCACAAATTTGGGTATCAATCCGATACCGAGTAGTTACAGTATCATACATTGGTCATATTCAAAGTCCTCATGTGTCCAGGGACATATTTCCTGAGTTTATAACCATAATCCATCCATCCATTTTCTACTGCTTGTCCCTTTTGGGGTCGCCTATCTCAGTTGCATTCGGGCGGAAGGCGGAGTACGCCCTGGACAAGTCGCCACCTCATCGCAGGGCCAACACAGATAGACAGACATACCATAATATACATTTTTTTAAAAACGACAGAAAATGTTGTGATGCCAAAAAATATCGACGTAATCATAGTAGTATCGACTAGATACGCTACTGTACTTGGTATCATTACAGTGGATGTTAGGTGCAGATCCACCAAAGGTACTTTTAGGAGGTGGTATAGTACCGAAAATGATTCATTAGTATCGCGGTACTGTACTAATACCGGAATAACGTACAACCCTACTACACACCAGCTGTTTAATTGTAAAGTGCACCTTAGTTGTAGTTTTCATTACCAAATTTGGCGGTATTGAAATCGCCATGTAAAATCAATGTTCATTCAATCAATCAATGTTTATTTATACAGCCCTAAATCAGAAGTGTCTCAAAGGGCTGCAAAATCACTAATGCAAATTGGTAGCATGTATATGGCATATCCAAATTAGCATCAAGCTAGCAGATTTTTAAAAAATTGCCTTACTTTTGAGTGATTTCTATCAGGCTTGTTTGCTTTGTTGTCATGGAAAATTGTAACATTAACTCAAGGCGGTCCAGCTGAGTCCGGTCTGAGTGCTTGTTTCTCAACCAAGTGTTTGAGTGCAACCGGACATGACGTCATGAGCAACAAAGGTAATGTTGGATTTTACCTGCTGAAGCCCCGACTTCAGTACCCATTCCTAGTGACGTGATCAGTCCAATCAAGTTGTTACTTGATGCAAAGCTTCACTCTGGTCCTCCGACAAAAATATGAACACCAAGCAAAGTTCAGACTTGTTTGTTTTTCGGTGCAGTCTAGATTAGCTAGTGTGAACGCAGCCTTGGCTGCAAAATAAAAAGGCATCAAATGAAAAGTATGGAGACACATATAGAAGAAGATGATGATGATGATGAGGCTGCGACAGATGGCAGTGAAAGGCTCTTGTTAGTTATACTTCAGCACAGGTTGAGATGGGACAGATGGAAGATGTGTGTGTGTGTGCGGCGATGAGGACCACACACACACACACACACACACACACACACTTCTTGGATGAGGAATCAGTGGGTAGTGGCGCTCAGATGCTGTGCCAGAGATATGCTGCTCACTCGCTTTTAAACATCGATTTAGTCATCAGGAGGAAGCGAGATGATGACAGGAAAAGTCAAGTTGAGAATAGAAATTAAGACAAGAAGAAGAAGAAGAGGAAAAGGAAGACGAGGAACAGCTTGTATCCTGAAAAACATGCTATTGTAGGAGGGATGGGTACAAACAGGCTCCACCCCCTTTTGACTCTGGGTCCGCCCTTAAAGCCCTTATAAGCTGGTCGTAACAAATTAAATCATCACAGCAGAGATGATCATTGGTGACAACATCTATCATTGTGTTGTCTTTAAACTTGCATGATTACAACTACATCACTGTCACATAGAGGATCTTTGACTAGCGTCTTTGCTATATCCTGAACAACAGCAGAGTGCTCCTGTCATATATAGAGGATCTTTGACTAGCATTTTGCTATTAAACAGCAGAGTACTCCTGTCACACTCCTGTCCTGTTTTTACTGAGTCTTTAAGACCGCTAACATGCTCCTGTCACATATACTGCATCTGACTAACATTTTTTGCTATTACTTAAAAACAGTAGAGCACTCCTTACACATAAAGGATCTTTGGTTCACATTTTTACAAGCTCCTGCCATGTATATATTAAGTTAAAGTTAAAGTTAAAGTTAAAGTACCAATGATTGTCACACACACACTAGGTGTGGCGAAATTATTCTCTGCATTTGACCCATCACCCTTGATCACCCACTGGGAGGTGAGGGGAGCAGTGGGCAGCAGTGGTGGCCGCGCCCGGGAATCATTTTTTTGGTGATTTAACCCCAATTCCAACCCTTGATGCTGAGTGCCAAGCAGTGATCTTTGACTAGCATTTTTATCCATTCAGTACGATACATTCTCAAAACTACGAGAGCGCTCCTGTCACACAGATTATCCTTGATAAGCATCCTTAACATATTAAGGATCTTTGACTAGCATTTTTTCTAAATCCTCAAAACTATAGAGCCCCCTTGTCACATTAAGGATCTTTGACTCGCGTCTTTCCTACATCCCAAACCAAAAAAGCGCTCCTGTCATATATAGAGGGTCTTTGACAAGCGTTTTTGCTAGATCCTTAAAACCACTTGATAACTCCTGTCACATTTGGAGGATCTTTGATTAGCACATCATGTGTAAAATGTAAACATGTACAGCTATTAACAATTAAGTATTATTGTGCTGTTATGAATTATTACTAGTTAGTTTTTTTCTTGTACCTGCGCAGCAGCAGCTTGGGGTGGTTTTTGCTCTCCAGGTTGCGGTCGATGAGGTCGGACAGCAGGTGCTTGAGGACGTCGGTGGCGTACTCCAGCTTGCTCTGCAGCACCGTCATGATGAGCGAGGCCACGTTGCCGCGGTCGCGCATAGAAAAACCTCGTTGGGCTTCCAGCGTGCGAATGAAACACAGCAGGTAGACTTTGTTGTTGATCAGCTGACCAAAGAGCTTCAGGCCTTTTTCAACTTGATCCTGACGGTAGCCTGGCACCTGGACGGAAAAAAATGTCAGAGGGATACCAGACCCTGTAATGGACCACATATAAACAATGCTGAATTTAAGACAACCCTCTTTTTAGAAAAACATAATTTTTTATTTTTTAACTACATAATAGACAACAATTATTATAAATTGACAACTTGACACCTTTTTTTTACAAGGTCTTTAAAAAAAAAAAAATCTAAAGCAAAAGTCACTCTGAAAGACACTTTTTAAGACTCTTTTTCAAAAGGATTTAAAAAATGTGGTTTTTTTCTTTGTTTTTCTGACAGCATATAAGACGACATTTAATATAAGTCGACACATCTTTTAAAAGTCCATCCATGCATCCATTTTTTACTGCTTGTCCCTCTCGGTGTGTATTTTAACTACATATAAAGTAAGATGACAAATATAAGTCGTCATCTTTATTATTATTTTTTTAACAAGGCATATATTTTTTAGAGAAAGTCCAAAACTACATAAGATTGGTTTTAAGTTGATAACTTTTTCACTTATGATACGATACTGATATTGGAAGCTTGGGCCTTGGCCGATACCAATATTACATATTTTGTAGTGTGGAATGTTAGAAAAGTTTTGATAAAGTGAAATTAGTCATACAGAAAACAATGACAGGTATGAAAAACACTGTCCTATTCATTATTAACTGTCTGGAAAAGATGTATGCTGTCTACAAATTGAAGTAAAGAAATAATTGTTGTTTTTTGGTGACATCTAGCGGTCACAATAATTAATAAAGTTAAGCTCAGGACACAATAAGTTCAACGATGTGGACACGTTTGTTACTGGATACTTTCTAATATGCTTCTGCCTTGGAGACTTTGTATGTGAAAGTAAAATGCAAATATAATTGTTTAATACATGTTTATATTGACAAAGAGGCTGTTTTAGACTGCAATATTGTTCAATTATTATTACGTACAGTATGTCTAGCTTGTGTGCTATTTATTGTGTGCTTAGCTGTACTGTAGCTGCTAGCTCCTAGTAGCCTATAGCCTACCATGTTTACCTTTTGTAAATGACTTGACTAAAATAGAAGAAAAGACCAATCTTGTGTGCTTATTGGAGGACATTTAGATGTTAACTGGCTGTCCAGCTTAGCACAAGTAAACACGTTGTAAAACTGCTTGTATCAGACATCATATCACACATTTTATTTGCATTTTTGATATCATCGCATACTCGTTTTTTGCTAATATCAGACCAATATCCGACATCAATATCGTATTAGGACACCCTTGGTTCTAATTAGGGATGTCGGATAATGGCTTTTTGCCGATATTCAATATTTCCAATATTGTCCAACTCTTTAATTACTGATACCGATATCAACCGATACCAACCGATACTGATATATACAGTTGTGGAATTAACACATTATTATGCCTAATTTGGACAACCAGGTATGGTGAAGATAAGGTCCTTTCTTAAAAAATTTATAAAATAAAATAAAATAAATTAATTAAAAACATTTTCTTGAATAAAAAAGAAAGTAAAACAATATAAAAACAGTTAAATAGAAACTAGTAATTAATGAAAATGAGTAAAATTAACTGTTAAAGGTTAGTACTATTAGTGGACCAGCAGCACACACAATCATGTGTGCTTACGGACTGTATCCCTTGCAGACTGTATTGTTATATATTGATATATAATGTAGGAACCAAAATATTAATAACAGAAAGAAACAACCCTTTTGTGTGAATGAGTGTAAATGGGGGAGGGAGGGTTTTTGGGTTGGTGCACTAATTGTAAGTGTATCTTGTGTTTTTTATGTTGATTTAATAAAAACAAAAAAAAACAAAAAAAAACCGATACAGATAATAAAAAAAAACATACCGATAATTTCCGATATTACATTTTAAAGCATTTATCGGCCGATATTATCGGACATCTCTAGTTCTAATATCCCTGTGCTATTTCTGTTATCGCTCTGCCACACATCAATAACAATTAGGCCGCCATCAAACACCTAAAAGCAGCCGTCTGCTTCCTTCACACACTTTGACATTTATGCCAATTAGAGCATAATTAATATCTGGCAAATTTTCATCAGCAACCTTGAGAGGCAGCCAAACGGGGGTCAATCACGGCCTAAATGGAACAAGGCGACCTGCTCAATTATGGCTGTCAATCAACGTCAGCGGGATAAATGACTTCATGTTTTTCTTTCTCTCTGATGGACTGACTTTTAATTGCTCTTAGAAGCTGAAGCTCACCTCCAAGTCTCGCAGAACAGGATGCTCCTCAATGCCGGGGAAAAGGACCCTCATGGTGTACGTCCTGTAGTCCAAGAAGGGGATTCCTACACCGTCCAAGTCGCTGGTCAGCTCATGGATGTCCGTTTGTAGCTCTGCAAAAGCTAACGGACACAAACACATCATGATGGATGTGAAGAGGATACAAAGAAGAAACACAGAGAGCTAAAGTTTTCCTATGCGTTTTTCTCATGCACGCCACATAACTATTTAAGTAAAAATAATAGTGACTGTCCTCTACAGGAGGGTCAGTTTCATACCTTCCTTGCACTCCAGCGCCACCCGTGACTCCAAGTTGTCCATCTGCATCTGGAGCCTCTTCAGTGTCAAGTCGCTCTCACGAGACTTGCGCTTGTAGGCGATGAGCACCATGACAATGGCAAGGAGGAGCAGGGCGCCGGCCGCCGCGATGCCAATGATGGCCGTGCTGCTGAGCGGGCTGTCCGACGTGATGTGGACCTCGCCGGGGGAGAACTCGATGCCGCCCACCCGAGCCTAGGGACAAGACGGAGGCGACAGACATATTGATTT
The DNA here is from genome assembly GCF_033978785.1 of Entelurus aequoreus. Lineage (NCBI taxonomy): Eukaryota > Metazoa > Chordata > Actinopteri > Syngnathiformes > Syngnathidae > Entelurus > Entelurus aequoreus. Next base: position 17,192,246 of record NC_084742.1, on the reverse strand, counting down.
TTCAACCCTTGTTGTTTAATATAGAGGGTGAAATGGGACAACATTAAATAAATGAATACATCTTTAAATATTCACCTAAATGTGTCATTAATTGATTATAATTGGAATTAAATACATAAATGTGTTGAGAAATAATATACTCAATTTAAAAGTACATTTACTTACCTAAGCCTTTAATTATTAAAAATAAATGAAATTATGTAATTATTTTGTGATTTGCTGACACACGTTTATGAAATAATAAATAAATAATTAAATAATTAATTAAATCATAAACAATTGTATCAATAATTAAATATTGAAATAATTAAATGTAGTTTTACAATAAATAAATTATTGACACATTTATTTATTTCCAATAATAATTTATTATTGGCATATTTAACTAATTATTTAAATATGTATTAATTTAATTTTGTCCAATTTGAGCCTTCCACAGTTCATATACACGCCTTCAGCAAGCAAATGAACTAAACAGTGATCTTAAAATTACTTTAAAAAAGTGATTAATTATAGTTCCTCGTCACTTTACCAAAAAAGTAATTAAATCACTAACGGAATTACTCTTTAATAAATGTAATTAATTACTAAGGAAAGTAATTACTACTTTAAAAAAAACAAAACTAATATCTGGCATATGCAGTTGAAAGACGTTTATTATGAGAGCACAGTGTGTGGGTGTGTGTGCTTTTAAAATATGGTGCCTGTTGCCTAGTGACGTGTGACATCATCGAGCGTTTTAACGAAGCAGTGTTTGTTAGCTTTAGCAGTTAGCAGCGGCAGTTTGTCGGCTCTGACGCCGGCTCTTTTGAATCTTTTCACCAGATTGTTACCTTTGGTTAATAAAGACATTTAATGTGCTTCGATGGCTGTCATATCTTCTTGTCAACAAACGGTGTATTGTTTGGATGGCATGTTTGTCACTTCAATCATTGTCGTCTGCTGTGTCACAGTGTGATGGTGCCTCTTCCTGTTTGATATCAAGTTAATTTTAGTGCGGTGCTGATTGTTGCTTTCGCTAGTAAACAGATATTTCCTGCATTGAACTTGCTGCACCTATGACGCTGTCTTGTTGTCGACATAAAACCACATCAAACGTAGCGTGCCACGTTACTTTAAGCTATCTGTAACGGCGTTGTAACAGACCTAAAAGCAATAAATTACATTACTCGTTACTAGTAAAAGTGACGGCATTACTCACGCCGTTATAACGGCGTTATTACAAACACTGGACCTAATGTCGCTTTTCTGGTTTGGTCGGTAACAAGAAACATAAGTAGAAACTTACCAGAACTTTGTGTCGACCTGTCAGGTTTGGCGACTCACACAGCAGCTGCGTCTCAGACACGGTCAACATGCAGGGCTTCTCTCCGATAAGAACAGTGTAGTTCATTTTGCCGTTCCCGCTGTTGGTTGGCGGGAGGAAGTTCCGTCCCTGCGGGGAAGAACTCAGACTCTCAAGCACTGAAGAGAACTCCATGTTCAGATCCTGACGTACCTTCAGTATGATGGGAGATCCGGGTTTCAGCTCCAGTTCTCCGGACGCGCTCAGAGGCTCAAACTCGGGGTTGGGGTAGTAGATGAAGTTGGTGTTGTTGAGCGCCATGACCGCCTGCACGTCGTCCAGCTTGAAGCCGAACTCGTCGGGCCTCTCTGGCACCTCCTGCTGGTGGGCCAAGCTGATGGGGAGCTCAGGGGCCTGGCACTGCATGGACGTCGGACTTAGGACCTGACATAACTGAAACAGGTCGAAGGTAGGGGAAGATGAGTTTCTCGGGCAGATTGGGTCATTTATAAAATAAAAAGCTAAGACTTTTAGGGGCACTTTTTGTTTTTACAAGTGTCCGTAAAAGATTGGGACTAACCTCTTGCACTGGAAAATTAAAAGGACTCAGGAAAACACTAACAGACCTTAAGGACCCAGAGGACCCCAAAACAACTTTAAAATTTGGGTGTTCCAAAAAGTCTGATATGTACCAAAGAGTTTGGGGCCGGGGCCAAGCGGCCATTTAGGGTGCATTTCGAACCCCTTTGGGCCATTCCATTTTTTATTGGGACCATTTGGGTTAATCTGGAACCTTCCCGAACCCCTCCAGGACCTAAATGGGTTTAATTCGGACCTCTTAGATCAGTGGTTCTTAACCTTGTTGGAGGTACCGAACCCCACCAGTTCCATATGCGCATTCACCGAACCCTTCTTTAGTGAAAATTAAAAGTTTTTTTTTTTTTCAAATTCAAGACAAAGTTATATGTTTTTTTTTACTGGTGCACAAAATGAACCACAACAAATTACACACTTGCAAATCAGATGGAAAATTAGAGGGAACATTGTTTAGGGGTATCCATAGTACGCCGATAAGGAGAAGTTTTTATTTACACGATGAGTCGGGTGTGTCTTGACCTTCCGCCGAACCCCTGAGGCCGACTCACCGAACCCCTAGGGTTCGATCGAACCCAGGTTAAGAACCACCGTCTTGGATACTTAAAAAAACAGGATTAGGGTTTGGGAAAAACAAAGTAGCTTATAACGCTTAAGGACTTCTTTTTGATTTATGCTATGTCTATTTCTAAAAACAACAGTATTTTCTTTTTTATGTGATTTAACAATATACACCAAGTATAACATATGAGCATGATGTTATAATGTAGCCAAGTGCCACCTAAACTGACAAAGTTAGTATCACTCAGTCAAACATTCCAAAAAGAACCTTCAGAGGGCTAAAATGAGCACTTCTCCCTTTAACGGGATCCTTGAACGTCAGACTGGACAAATATGGGCGAAGCTTCCTGTCATGTGTCTTTTTACAATCTTTAGATTGAACATTGTAAATGGGTTATATTTTATAGCGCTTTTCTACCTTCAAGGTACTCAAAGCGCTTTGACACTAATTCCTCATTCACCCATTCGCACACACATTCACACACTGATGGGGGGAGGCCCTAACCACGACACATCAGGAGCAAGGGTGAAGTGTCTTGCTCAAGGACACAACGGACGTGACTAGATTGGTAGATGGGGCTTGAACCAGGAACCCTCAGGTTGCTGGCAGGGCCACTCTCCCAACCGCGCCACGCCGTCTCCATTAACATTAACGCCTTCATTCAAACAAACGTCGAGTCTTCCATTGTTTCCCATTCATTCATTCATCTGTGGCGGCTTACATTGAGCGTCTCGTGATTGTTGTATTTGGCTCTGATGAGAGGCGTTTGGATGATGTCCAAGTTGGTTCCTGTCACTGTCACTGGGGTGTGTCCGCTGCAAAAACAAGATAAGACCATCAAGACGCTGCAGGAGGACGCCAACCAACAATAGTTCCTACCTGTAGATGCTCCACTCGGGCTCTATCTTGGTGACGGTGGGGTCCTCTACGTACACGTAACGAAGGTCTTTCTGAAGCTGAGCCTTGTCGATGCTCACCGACACGGATACGTTTCCGTAGCCGTGCAGAGACGCATGGGTGCGGCACTTCAGCCACAGGCCGCCGCGTCTACGGGTGAAGGGTTAGAATCCATGTGAGTTTGTTGGGTTCAGTAACTAACCCAACACTGGTCACGGGTGATTTTAAGACCCTGCTTCCTCACAGTCTTGTCGAATATTTCTTGGACGGTAAAAGGGGGCTGCATGCCAATTATTTTACCAGCCCTCTTGATAAGGTTTTGAAGTTGGGTTTTGAGTTTGACAGACAGATCTCCAAACCATGTGGAGATGCCATAACGGATGACAGATTCAATGTTTGCCTTATAAAACAACATCATTATATTACTTGAGATGAAGAAGAGTTGCGTCACTAACTTGAGCAAAGTGCACGGCTGGTCCTTAAACATGATGGACACATTGCTGCCGGCGTCCAGGTTGGCGCCAGCGATTGTGACCACCGTCCCCCCAGAGACGGGCCCCCTGTTGGGCTTGATGCTTCCGATCTTCGGACCCTGAGGATAAATAAAAAAAAAAGAAGAAAATATCTCGTGAAACCTGGCCAGTCACGGCGGACGTGAAAGTGATATTGCGTCATAAAGTGCTGACATGACAAAAACGTCTCACCACAAAGTAATAATACTTGTATGATTTGGCCGTGAATTCCGGTTTGCACTCGCCCACGCCGATGCACACCTGCACGTGTCCTGTGTACTGGCTCATCTCGGCTCGACCCATCTCACACACGATCCTGAGGACAAAGTGTGTGTCAGCAAACAGGACAACAATGTAAAGGTGGAATTGTGTGAATACGAACTGTTCTGCTGGGATGTAACCGTCACGGATGGGCGTGCACTCCACCTCCGCCACCTTCACGTTGGCCTGGATCTCACGGAACTCCAGGCCCAAGTTCTCACCGCGGATGGTCACCAGCGTCCCGCCTTCCCTGGGACCTCGCAGGGGTGTAACCTTTAAAAATATGGAAAAATATTGAACATGCTCAAAAAAAAATAATTGCGGGATGTCGGGTTTTTAATAGTATTAGTTTTAAAGACCGTTTCTTAAAGACAAGACTTTTGCTTGGGTTGCATGTATAATTTGCTTGACCCACATACAAGACAATTAATCTAAACAATCTTTTTTTAAAGTAAAAAAGACCAAATTTACATATATTTTTTAAAACATGTTGATTTGAATGGAAATTCATTAGATTCCGGATGTAATTCCAAGGAGACATCTCATTACTGCTTTAGTCTGCGTATAATTTGATTAATCAAACCGATCGTCCACGCTGAAGTATTTTAGTACTAATGATGGACCCTGCATGGTCCTCCATGTTCCCTTAGCTGATGTTTCTCAGACATCCATATGTCCTACTGAGAAGCAGCGTCCTCTACAGTTGACATTTTTGGTCTGTATCTGTAGTCAAAGATTATATAAAACCCAAAACCAATGAAGTTGGCACGTTGGATGGCAACATATGTTGCTCCAAAACCTGTATGTACCTTTCAGCATTAATGGTGCCTTCACAAATGTGTAAGTTACCCATGCCTTGGGCACTAATACGCCCCCATATCATCACAGATGCTGGCTTTTGAACTTTGCGCCTATAACAATCCGGATGGTTCTTGTCCTCTTTGTTCCGGAGGACACAAAGTCCACAGTTTCCAAAAACAATTTGAAATGTGGACTCGTCAGACCTGAGAACACTTACACTTTGCATCAGTCCATGAGCTCGGGCCCAGCGAAGCCAGCGGCGTTTCTGGGTGTTGTTGATAAATGGCTTTGGCTTTGCATAGTAGAGTTTTAACTTGCACTTACAGATGCAGCGACAAACTGTAGTTACTGACAGTGGTTTTCTGAAGTGATCCTGAGCCCATGTGGTGATATCCTTTACACACTGATGTTGCTTTTTGAAGCAGTACCACCTGAGGGATCGAAGGTCACGGGCTTATTTTATGTGCAGTGATTTGTCCAGATTCTCTGAACCTTTTGATGATATTACGGACTGTAGATGGTGAAATCCCTAAATTCCTTGCAATAGCTCGTTGAGAAATGTTGTTCTTAAACTGTTGGACAATTTGCTCACGCATTTGTTCACAGAATGGTGACCCTCGCCCCATCCTTGTTTGTGAAAGACTGAGCATGAAAGCTGCTTTTATACGCAATCATGGCACCCACCTGTTCCCAATTAGCCCGTTCACCTGTGGGATGTTCTAAGTAAGTGTTTGATGAGCATTCCTCAACTTTCTCAGTATTTTTTGCCACTTGTGCCAGCTTTTTTGAAACATGTTGCAGGCATCAAATTCCAAATGAGCAAATATTTGTAAAAAATAATAATTTACCAGTTCGAACGTTAAGTATCTTGTCTTTGCAGTCTATTCAATTGAATATAGGTTGAAAAGGATTATAAAATCATTGTATTCTGTTTGTAATTACGATTTACACAACATTCCAACTTCACTGGTTTTGGGTTTTGTATAAGCATTGACTGTTTTGCTTGATGTCTGTCAACTGATCTTGCTGAAATTTGACAGACATGTTGGTCAGTTCACTAAAAGTGTGCATCAAATTTTAGGGTGTTTTGGTGAAAACCCCCCCACTTTGTTTAGTTCTTAGGGTGCATTGAGCTGCATGAGAAATTTCAAGCTGATGTGATTTATGGGGTTCAATAATCAGCGTGTGGCCTATTCGTCCCCTTTTCCAAGTGAGTGTCGGGGTACTGACCTGGGTGATTCGGGGGTGCGTGCACTTGCTGTTGATGCCATTGTGCTCCAGCCACTGGTTCTCGGGGTGCGGGCAGTGTTGCTTGAGGGTGCAGCGTTTCTCTCCTTTGCACCACACGCAGCCAAACAGTGGGTCGGCCTTCAGGCAAAGTCCGCAGCTCCCGCGCTGGGCGTCGCACTTGTACAGGTGGACTACACACCAAAGTGAGATGAAGACAAAGTGGGGAATTTAACACAAATTACACTGTTTGAGAAGAATAAACAGAAGTGGTATCTTCGCCTCATTATCTCGTTTGCCTCACGCCTCCGCACGTTTGACATGCTATCGCCATGGCAACAGGCCAGCCGCTTCTGCTTTTTAATTAGCGTGAGGTGCGATCGGCCATCTCGTGACACCCTGGGAGACGCTTCCTCTTCGTCTTCTTCATTTCTCAGTAAATGCAACATCATCCTTATCCTAACGACGGATGCCACAATATTTATTGGGATGTTTTTACAAGGAGAGGTGTAGAAAAGAGTGGAGCAACATCAGCACCCGCCGCCCGCCTGTTGCCATGGAGACGAGTGGCCCTAGCCTATGTGTGTGTGAGAGTTAATGGTGCCCACCTTTGTTGTGGGCGGGGTTGTCGATACTGAAGTCTCCGTTCCAGATGACGGTCAGCTCCACAGGAAGGCTGCTCATCTCCATCCCATCGTAGAAGTACTGTTACCACGGCAACACAAAAGGGGGATACCATTTTTACATACGTCAACAGGTGGCTGCGTACACACACTTGCAAAGATTACTGTTGTGCTGCTAGATAACAGCTTTCGTCCTTCAATCTAAATATTTGCATTGCGCAACGATTACACGCCGCACAAATCCCGCGAGCACTCAGAGCGACGAGTGCGGACATAAGGAGGGAAAGCTTGTGTGCAAACACCAGAGCCTCGTCGAGGTCCTCACCGATGTGTTCTGACACTGCACCGAGGAGCTGTTGAAGCGGAGGGCGGGGACACGGTGCTCGTTGCCTTGGATGGTCAGCAGGCACTCGTAGCCGCGCTGACCCGACTGAGGCTGGGGGAGGTTCTTGGCCCGCAGGGTGATGGGCTTCACCACGTTGACCGGGACCAGGACGCGGCCTGCTGGCAGCAGCTGGGGACACTCCTGGAAGAGACAAAGATGCTGCACTGTGATAATGTCATCTTAAATTCACCAAGAACCAAGCAAAAACCCATTGAGAATATGGTGCAGCCGACAAGAACTTGACTTGTGGAAGTCATTCATCAGGTCATTGAATTCTCACGGCATTCATTCCATCACAACAGAACTCTTTAGTTTCTTTTAGAATACGTTTAACCTTTCATCAGAAACTCAAACTTAGCGATAGTCTGAGAGCATGGTGCAGGATGCCCAGACAAGGATACTTTCACTCTATACTGTTGTGGCAAAGCGCAGTTGTTAAGACACAATGGAGAATGACCAAAAGTAAAAATCAAAAGTCACAAAAGAAAAATATGAATCAAATATTTAATCAAGCTCAAAACAAGTTGAAATGTTTAAGACTGCACCGAAGAGGAAATTTTATTATGGAAGACAAAAATCCAATGAAACAAGCACAGTTTTGAGAAAGTTGGACATAAAAAACCTTTAATAGGACAGTACCAAACTCGAAACAGTTATAATCCATTAAGAATGTAGTTCAACCAACAAAAACTGGACTAAAATAAAAATAAAACAAATCAAGAGTGCAGACGTGATGTCTTTGGAATGTACCAAAAAATAGGGACTTAAAAAAAAATTGAGTGGCAACAAGAAGTTATGGGTATGTACCAAGATATGGACTAAAATTCAGAAAGAAAAAAAAAAAATAAGAAAGGGTACAGATTAGAGATGTCCGATAATATCGGACTGCCGATATTATCGGCCGATAAATGCTTTAAAATGTAATATCGGAAATTATCGGTATCGGTTTCAAAAAGTAAAATGTATGACTTTTTAAAACGCTGCTGTACGGAGTGGTACACGGACGTAGGGAGAAGTACAGAGCAGTTGCGTCTCCCAGTCATATTTGCCAACCCTCCCGATTTTCCCGGGAGACTCCCGAATTTCAGCGCCCCTCCCAACTATTCTCCCGAATTTCTCCCGATTTTCACCCAGACAACAATATTGGGGGCGTGCCTTTAAGGCACTGCCTTTGCGTGCCGGCCCAATCACATAATATCTACGGCTTTTCACACACACAAGTGAATGCAATGCATACTTGATCAACAGCCATACAGGTCACACTGAGGGTATCCGTATAAACAATTTTAACACTGTTACAAATATGCGCCACACTGTGAACCCACACCAAAGAAGAATGACAAACACATTTCGGGAGAACATCCGCACCGTAACACGACATAAACACAACAGAACAAATACCCAGAACCCCTTGCAGCACTAACTCTTCCAGGACGCTACAATATACACCCACCGCTACCACCTAACCACCTCAACCTCCTCATGCTCTCTCAGGGAAAGCATATCCCAAATTCCAAGCTGCTGTTTTGAGGCATGTTAAAAAAAATAATGCACTTTGTGACTTCAATGATAAATATGGCAGTGCCGTGTTGGCATTTTTTTCCATAATTGAGTTGATTTATTTTGGAAAATGCATCACAACAAAATTAGGCATAATAATGTGTTAATTCCACGACTGTATATATCGTATCGGTTGATATCGGAATCGGTAATTAAGAGTTGGGCAATATCAGAATATCGGATATCGGCAAAAAAGCCATTATCGGACATCTCTAGTGCAGATGAAAAGTAGGAATGTACCAAAATATGGACTATAATAATAATACAAAATGAAGAAGGGCGCAGACTAGATGTTATTGGAATGAACCAAGATATGGACTAAAATTTGAAAAAGAGTAAAAAGGGTGCAGACAAGAAGTTCTAAAAATGTACCAAGATATGGACTACAATGAATTACAAATAAAGATTGGTAAGAAATGATAGAAATCTACCAAGATATTGACTAAATTACAAATAAAAACGATTAGTAAGAAAGGTGCAAAAGTGATCTCATGGGAACGTACCAAACTTGTAAAAGCACTGAAATGTAAAACAACAACAATGGTTAAAGTGGTAGGATCTATACTAGCACTTTATGGAAGCTCTCCTGAGCATAAATGGAAAGAGAAGAGACGACTAGACTAAAGAAGGAAACACACATTTGTAGAATTTTTTAAGCAGAAGCGCAAAAAAAGGCCGTCATGTGACTGGAGGAGCTTGTCAAAAAGAAGAAGAGCAGAAGATAAGGCGGGTGGAGCGTAGCAGGCGATAATAACGCTCGTGTGGAGTTTATTAAAAGCCACTTGATTGCCTGAGTGACTGACTCAGAGAGGGGTGTGTGTGTGTGTGTGTGTGACACTATTCACAAAGTCATTATAGATAAATCACACACACATGCAGAGGTGGTGTGTTCGTTCTTCCACATCTCATTTTCCTATACAAGTAGGACAGAAACACACACACGCACACATTTGAACAATGGCGGCCATTAATGTGATCTGCTCTATGGAGGCAGGCGACTTCTAGATGAATCTACACAACACAGATCTACGCCATAGATGAAGTGTCCTAAAGCAACACTTTGTCCAAAAAATATTTAATAGTGAAACACCACATTTGTGATAGACAACACAAGACAGCAGCAGCAGCATCCGTTTACACGGCAACCCAGCAGGCAAGATTGGGTGAAAAATGAATTAGGAATAATATTTCAATTTATTAAATTTTTTAAAAACGAAATGTTTAAAAAAAAAAAAATTTTACATGTATATTTTTAAATAATATAAAAAAAGTACTACATTCAATTTAATGATTTTATTAGGCTTGATCGAATTAGCGCACACACACTAGTTTGTGTGTGTGCGTGTGTGTGTGTGTGTGTGTGTGTGTGTGTGTGTGCTATCAACTGATGCTGGCGTTGATGGCGGCCGTCACCTGTTGAGATTGATGCCGACGTTAAGTTGATGTAATGTCAATGTGTTTTTTGGCAGTTTCGCACACGCATGCACATCACAAACACACATGCACGTACACGCACTTCTTCCTCGATGGCCGGGACGTGATAAATAACAGAAGGGGCGGGCAGAGATACGCCCCGCCATAAACACACACACACACACACACACGCACGCACACACACAGGCTAACAGCAGCATTTAAAAAAACAAAAAACATCAGGCTGCATTCTGCCAAGAGACGAGGGCGTAGAAGTGAGAACAATTAAATAGCCTAACTTTCTTCAAGCACAACACATTTCAACTCATGAACTCTGGGTTTGATTGGTTTAGTCTGATACCACCATCCATCCTACAATTAATTGAGCACCCCCCCGCGGCCCCGAACAGGACAAGCGATAGAAAATGGATGGATGAATTACATTTAGAATGTCATTGTTTTTGTCATTTCACATACAAAATGCAAAATACAAATGTATTTCAGTTTTAGGAGTTAAATGGTGGAACAAGCTCAGTGATGAACTGAAGACATGTAGTTCTTTGTTAAGGTTTAAGAAAACCTTAAAAGGTGAAATAATTGAAAATTATAAAATATAGTAACGATTACTTTCATCCCCTTGATTTTTTTTAACGTTGATGTTCCAGGCAATCTAATTTTCAGTGAATGTATAGGATAGGCAAATATAAGCTTTGGCTTCAGCCATTCCTTTTCTTTTCTTTTTGTGTGTAAATGTGTATGATTGTTAAATATGTCTAATCTGTACTGTTAATCTGGTCACACAAAATGGTTGATTGTTGATTATATGACCAAAATAAACGTATTTCATTCATTAATTTCCTCTAAAATCGAGCGACGTACATGAGAACCAAAGATTTATGTTGACTCTGTCTTGCAGCCCGTTGAGCAGGAAACACGTTGGGTCTGAATGACTTGCGCCCCCTGCTGGTCGCTGCCAGATAATGTGGTTGAGTTGATTTTCTAAGGGCTATCATGACATGTGGCGATATTCTGTAAAGATGTGTTTTTTTTTAAGTAACGAGCACAGATGACATGCTCGCCACGCTGACCCTTCCTCTCCTCCTTAGATCTTTTAATTAGACACTGGTGGGAGGTGTGAAGGGTGCGGGGAGAGCGACTGAATAGGAAGCAGCGTGGGAGTTGTGAAAATGTCGGAGAAAATCCCGTGGTAATTATAGTAGCGTAAGGTGTGAACATGAGGAGGGTCTCAAAAGTTTCCTTGGGTGAAGACACTCCAAAGTTGTGTCCTTCCTGTCGATCGATCCTTCATCTGCAGCGCCTGCACGGTGGCTGTTAAAGCTGCCTTAATAAAACCTTCCTGATCAATGTGCCGCTGCTAAATAAACTCCAGTAAAAGCCAAGGCGCTTCATGCGTTATATGAATATTATTAGAACGAAAAGCAAATTTTTAATCACACAGACGGCGTGACCAGGAATGTTCTGCAAAACAACGTTAATCCACACGGCTAAGTCCTTGAGGCACGTGAAGGTGAAACTTTTGTCTGAGCCGCGTGCCCGTGCCACCGGGTTTTAACGCCATGCATACTAACGGCGAGCTCAACCAGCAGGGAGGGTTAGCGGGACGTCTATCATTAGCATAATCTCTTCATTGTAAGGAGCAGCAGACGTGTTGCTTTGTTTGTGGAAAGACTGTCCAGAATCCCCCACTGACCTCGGACTAGAGAGTTGATAAATAGCAACTTCAAAGTCATTAAACACCTGCTCATAGAAAAGCGCCAAGAAGAGGACTATGGAAGACATCGAAGGTAGAACTTGAAAGAAAAACCCAAGTACAGGTATGTAGTCAGTCTGAGAGCTAAACTGGGAAGTGAAAGGAAATTGGAAAAAAAATACAAGAATCCGAAACAGAAAATAAGTACCTTTATTTAAGCCACAACCAAACATTTTTTAGAAGGAAAAATATTTGTACATATATTAACAGCACCGGACTATAAACCGCAAAAAAAATTACGTTTTTGGAAATGTTTATTTACTTAATTGTTTCCAAACAGTGTTTGTAACACGGCAGTAAAACAGCTGATCAAACATAACAGAAGTCATCGTCATGGACCCACGAGCTGCGGAAGCTAGTTCTCCAATTAGCTAAATAGACTTAATAACTCCACGGCGAAGTTTTGGTGAATTTACGAAACTGAAACAATACAAAAAGAATGACATTAAATTAGTAATACTAACACGACTTGTCCAGGGTTTACCCCGCCTTCCGCCCGAATGCAGCTGAGATAGGCTCCAGCAACCCCCACAACCCCAAAAGGGACAAGCGGTAGAAAATGGATGGATGGATTAAACCAGACCTGGGCATTGTACGGCCCGCGGGCCGCATCCGGCCCTTTGCGCATCCCTGTCCGGCCCGCGTGAGGCCAATCATAAATTACAAAATACATTTAAAAAAGTATCTATGTCGAGTGTGCAATACAACAGTGCTGCTTTTGTTTTGAAAAGCGTTATTTGTATTACTTCCGTGTGGACGTATGCGCGTGTGCGATTGTGAGTGAATTGAATGGCGCAATCACAAATTACAAAATAAAGTTTAAAAAACATCTATGTCGTGCGCGCAATACAACTGTGCTACTTTTATTTTGAAATGTGTTATTTATCCCGTATGTCCGGGGGGAACTTGTGAGTGAAGGTGCATAGAGACAAGTGATGAGACGCTAAAAAAAGAAAAGTTGATGACGAATGGCGTGTTTTCAACAAGACATGGACTGGCAAGTATTTCTTTACATAAATTAAAGGTAAAGCCGTGTGCTTAATGTGTGGTACACAGGTTGCTGTGTTTAAAGAATATCATTTTAATCGCCACTACACGAAGAAACACGAGGGAAAATACCGGAATGTGTCTGATGAAGCGCGCGCAAGGGAGGACGATGCGTTTATAGTAAAACTGCAAACCCAACAAGGACTTTTTGCCATATTTCACACCCCCAGAGATGCAGCTGTCAGGGCAAGTTTTGTCATTTATCACAAAAGCGCCAGAAAAAGTAAGGCGTTTTCTGACGGAGAGTTTATTAAGGAGTGCTTATTGGACTTTGTTGCGCTGTATGCCCGGAGACATGGACTGTTTTTCGCTTTGATTGATTGATTGAGACTTTTATTAGTAGGTTGCACAGTGAAGTACATATTCCGTACAATTGACCACCCGAATAAGTTTTTCAACTTGTTTAAGTCGGGGTCCACTTAAATTGATTCATGATACAGATATATACTATCATATATACTATCATCATAATACAATGAATTATTTACATTATTTACAATCAGGGGTGTGGAGGGGGGGGGGGGCTAACTTTGGATGAGAGCTGTGATGTACGTGACACCGCCCAGCTGCTCTTCTTCTTACGTGGGATAACTGCAGACTTTCAAATCACGGAGTAGCTGGCAGCCATGCAGTCAATTAAAGAGACAACCACAGGTAATGACTTGTTCACATAGGTAAATGCGTATTTGGACATGTTAGGACTGAAATGGGACAAGCTGGCAGGTGTGACAATCTAATCCACTTTATTTATATAGCACATTTAAACAACAAAATGTTTCCAAAGTGCTGCACAACAATACCGTAATTTCCGGACTATAAGCCGCACCTGACTATAAGCCGCACCAGCTAAATTTAGGGGAACATACAGATTGCTCCATATATAAGCCGCACCCGACTATAAGCCGCAGGGTTTTGATGTGTAATTACCGTAGTATATAGGGGTTCCTGCTACCACGGAGGGGATTGTCGGGACAGAGATGACTGTTTGGGAACGCAAAGCGTCCCATTTATTAACAATAAATCTTTCAATCATTCAATCAAACTTTCACATCTTTGACATGGCGAACAGCATTCGTGCAGAGTACAAATAATACAACGGTGCAAAGTAATACAAAGTGCTCACCTGTACGTTATCAAAATAACCAGCCTACCGGTATATGAAAAGTCAGTCTTTAATCATTGTGTCATCGTCTTCCTCCTGCGTACTAAAACCACCGAAATCCTCTTCGTCGGTGTCGGAGAAGAACAGGCCGTAAATAAGCCGCACCCTTGTATAAGCCGCAGGGACCAGAACGAGGGGAAAAAGTAGCGGCTTATAGTCCGGAAATTACGGTATTAAAAACAATATTCAAATATTATCCTTAGCTCCACCAATGACTGAATAAAAAGAAAAAACAATTACTTATAAAACCAATATAAAAAACAATATAAAATAAATATGATTAAAAACTATTTTTAACAACAGATGGTTGTCCAAATCTGACGGGGAAAAATGTTGGATAATGCAGGATAAAGTGACCATCAAAAGCAATCTGCTTTTGTATAAAGTTAAGTTAGGTTAAATTAAATTATTATTATTATTATTAATTATTATTATTATTATCATCATTATTATTTATCTTACGGTATATCAAAAATAATATTGAGCAAAATTTAATTGAAATATTGTCGTGTGGCCCTCCAGCAGTGCTCGGGTTTGCTTATGCGGCCCCCGGTGAAAATTAATTGCCCACCCCTGGATTACACAGACACTTGTAAACGTGTTAGAAATTTGCTAATGCTAAGAACGCGAGCTTGATTACATTTCGATAGCACATACAAATATGCATGAAAACACTCCTACAAACATCACACATTAGATGGTTTAGTAAGTAAGAAATGTTTTAGTTATATTGTAAAACTTACAAACATTGCTTGGAGTGATGAATGAAGACTCCTTTCGAGCAGCGCTACGGATTGTTCCTTTCATGAGGATTGTGAACGATAGGCAAAAAAAAAAAAGTCTAGTTCCCCTTTAGGTAGACCATGGGTGTCAAACTCTGGCCCGCGGGCCAAATTTGGCCCGACGTGTAATTTCACTTGGCCCTTGAGGCAATATCAAATTAACAGTAGAGCTGGCCCGCCGATTATATTCAGCGGCGGTGCCGCGGTAACAACGCATTCACCGCTAATTCTCATACTTGCCAACCCTCCCGGAAGACTCTAAAATTTCAGTGTCCCTCCCAAAAATCGCTTTTCACACAGTCCAGCGAATGCTGGCCCAGTCACATAATATGTGCGGCTTCAGCACGCACACACGTGAATGCAAAGCATACTTGGCCAACAGCGATACAGGTTACACTGACGGTGCTCGTATAAATAACTTTAACTCTGTTAGAAATATGCGCCACACTGTGAATCCACACCAAACAAGAATGACAAACACATTTCGGGAGAACATCCGCACCGTAACACGATATAAACACAACAGAACAAATACCCAGAATCCCATACAGCCCTAACTCTCCCGGGCTGCAATATACAACCCCGCCCCCCCAACCCCGCCCACCTCAACCATTGGTGGTAGCGGGGGTGTAGGGCTGCATGGGATTCTGGGTATTTGTACTGTTGTGTTTATGTTGTGTTACTGTGCGGATGCTCTCCCGAAATGTGTTTGTCATTCTTGTTTGGTGTGGATTCACAGTGTGGGACATATTTCTAACAGTGTTAAAGTTATTTATACGGGCACCGTTAGTGTAACCTGTATCGCTGTTGGCCAAGTATGCATTACATTTACGTGTGTGTGCGTTCTAGAATCGCACATTTTTTGTGATCGGGCCGGCACGTTGTTGAAATGGATGAAAAGCAGATGTGACGACAGCTCGTGGAGGACGATAAACGCAGTGCCTTTAAAGCACACCCCTAAGACTGTGGTCCGGGTGGACGAGAAATAATGACTGATGAACAACTTTGTTCGATAATGAAAGGTGCCTCAACTCAAAGCCTGAGCCCTGACATTAATGAACCAGCATCCAAGAAAAGATGCCAGGTATCTGGCTTGGGCACATCAGATTAGATCAGTGTGTTGCAAACTGAGCAGTTTAAAGTCCTGAATGGTTGGTTTATTCATTGTTATTTTATTTTCTAATTTATTAGCCTGTGGAAAAAGTTAATGTTGATATTTACCTCAGAAGGCTGCAAATAGAAAAGAGGCATTACAGTTTTATTTAAATTGTATTTGATATACCATTAATATTTTTTAATTATTATTATTATTATTTGAAACTCGATTTTGCATGTCACTATAAAGTTATATAAGCTTTGCTTGTTCAATATTCAATGCAAAACTTGTTTGGGTCCCTATTAAAAGGTTAATTTGTTCAACCTTGGCCCGCGTTTTAAATTTTGGCCCACTCTGTATTTGAGTTTGACACCCCTGAGGTAGACAGACACCAAACTCTAAACTGTTTGTAACCACCAAGACTATGGCAAAAAGATTTGGATCAAAATCTGAAAAAATACCATTGAGAACCAAAGAGTCCACAAAAAGTGGGCTTTATACAAAGACAAATACTTAACAAAACATGCTAAAAACGAGGAAGTCAAATACATTAATAGGTCTGTATCAAGGTCAAAATTGGTAGAAACCATTGAGACGGTGATAGGGACTAAAGTCTAAACAATATATACCAACAAAAGGCTTACGGAGTGGACTTACTAAAATACCATTAAGGTAAAACCCAAAGGAAACGTGCAAGTAGGCATGTACCAAGCTCTAAAGTGATTGAAACAATCAAGACTGTGCTGCACTCAACAAGATGTGGAACAAAATGCTACAAAATAAAATTAGTGACCAAATTTATAAAAGACCTTATAGAAAAATATCCAACATAACAAGTAAAATATGTTAGGTAAATAATAATAGGTCTTCACCAAGCTCTAAGTTGGTACAAACTAAGACAGTGGAGCACCCAACACGATGTGGACTAAAATTAAAATAAAAAATAAAACATGCCGAAAGAAAGAACAAGAAAAGCCCTCTAACAGCACAGACCTGCCAATAGTAAAAAAAAAAAGTCCTGAATGAAGAAGGTAATCCAGATCAGCCTCAAATGTAATCACTTGCTCCTTATCCCATTTCTGACATTTTCTGAAAGTTTCATCATAATACGCCCATAGGTTTTGAGTCATGTTGCTAACTAATTAACTCACTTACACTGATTACAAACTTCCTGGCGTAAAGGAGTGTACTTGATGGAAGTCCTCAACGGCAAAAATGTCAAAAAAATAAGCAATAAAAACTCAGAAAGTTAAGACATTTAAAAGAAATGTCAAAACTCAAAACTTGTTGTAACCAATTGTGAACTAAAATTAGCCACAAACCCCCTAAAATAAAACGACTAAGGAGTGAACTTTTTGAAAGACCTAGAAGGCAAACATTGGAAAACAAAAAAAGATTAATAAAAAATTAATTAAAAAAGAAGAGGAAAACAAAAAAAGCCAAAACAAAAAAAAATCTAACGAATTTAAGCATAAAAGACCAAGCTCAAAACGAGTTGAAAGCGTTACAGTTGTGGTGTAACCAACAAGAAGTGGCCTTTGTGGATGACGTCGGAGGTAAAGATAGAAAACAAACGTCTAAATCGAGAACAGCCAAGAGGCGGCCGGATGTAAAGAAGAGTAAAGACGGAAGGAAAACAGAAATTACTGAAAACTGACCTGGTATTTTAGAGGTTAATAAAAAGCAAATGAAAAGTCATTAAAGCTGTAAAATAGCTGCTCATCAAAAAGAGGCACGACATTAATGTGCAAATGCATAATCCTCTCGCTTTATTTGTGGCTCTCCTTCAAGACGGCGGTGATGGCGGCGACACAATAGGAGGAGGTGGATTGGCACCTTATTATCCACCGTCAATATTGACCGGCAGCGTCTGAGTTAATTGGAAAAGTAAACCTGGCAAAGAGCACGGCCTGACTAAGCACAAGGTTCAAAACGGATAATGGAAGGCGGCGGCAAAAAAGAGAAAATAATATCGTCTGCGCAGGTTGAACGGCTCCGGGGAAATATTGGCAGAATAACACAATCGAGAGCAGACTGCTCATCAAAACAAGGCAATCTGGCCTGACTTGTCCCCGCGCTCGCCGCTGATCTTCATCATGGCGCACCTCAGGCTAGAATTACACAACTGTCCTATGGAAAACTACAGGCCAAAAGTACACACACACATACCCACACATGCACACATACCAGTGGGTCACAAATTCTCATCAAAGTGAGACATATTTTGCTTTCGGGGCATTAGAAGCGTGTAAACCAACTGGAGGGCAGTTTGTCTTGGCTGCAGTTGGCCGGCAGTGAGCCAATAGTGCGCATAATTCAGCAAATGCCATCATTTCCACACCGCTCTTTTACTTTGTGGATTATTTTGAGTCATTTTGATTATTTCGACTGTGAAAGGTGGCAGCTGTCAATAATGACCATCCCATGAATTAAAGGACTTTAGTATGCACAGCAATGTAGTCGCGGGCGTTTTTTTTTACCTTTGGAATATTTTTAACCTTTCCGTTTATTTGTATTATGAAAGCATTGAGTAAGCATTAAGAACTTGTAAGGAGTGATTGCTACTTGGAATTTTGGTATCGATGTGATACCAAGTAAATACAGGGTTAGTATCGCCGATACAGATAATTTGATTTGGATAAGTTTGTGAATCCGTCTCTAGTTAGTTGTACAATTGCAGGACAAAGTATTTTTTTTAATAAAAAATTATACAACGATACGACACTATATTAGTACAACATGTATTCAAGTAATTATTTTTTTTAACTACATTAAAAATTACAAAAATACATCATCCATCCATCCATTTTCTACCGCTTGTTCCTCTCGGCAATGTAACAAAACCTTTTGAATAAAATGTCGATATAGGTGAAATAAAGTTTGAAAAATATATACCGTATATAAAAATAAAAATGTCAACGAAATAACATAAAAAACGTAATAAAGTCAGTCAGAGAGAGAGAGAGAGAGAGAGAGAGTGTCCTGTTATCAGAACTTTCCTCCAGAAGGTCTTATCTTTCTCCATGTGATGTCAGATGAAACAAAAATTGAGCTGTTTGGCCACAATACCCAGCAATATGTTTGGAGGAGAAGAGGTGAGGCCTTTAATCCCAGGAGCACCATGACTACCGTCAATCATGGTGGTGGTAGTATTATGCTCTGGGCGTGTTTTGCTGCCAATGGAACTGGTGCTTTACAGAGAGTAAATGGGACAATGAAAAAGGAGGATTACCTCCAGATTCGTCAGGACAACCTAAAATCATCAGCCCGGAGGTTGGGTCTTAGGCGCAGTTGGGTGTTCCAACAGGACAATGACCCCAAACACACGTCAAAAGTGTCATGATCCGTGGTCCGGATCATGTTTTTGTTATATTCTGTTAAATTTGGACTTCCTTAGTTCCTGTTTTTGTGCACCCTTGTTCGCTTTTAGTTACCATGGGTGCTTATTGTTTCCACCTGTCTCTGATTGGTGCTCGGGACGCTCGCCTGTTTCCCGAGCACTAATCAGAGGGACTATTTAATCCTGCCTTTGCCGGTAAATCGGCCTGGCTTCATTGTTTGCTTCTTGCTACCGTTACGTGAGTATTCCTTGTCTCTAGTCTATGCTAAGTGTTAGTCTTAGCGTCCAGTGCGATCGGCACGTTTTTCCTCTGACTTGTTTTCTGTTTTTGGTACTTGTTTTATTTCGACAATAAATCATGTTCCTACCTGCACGTCCTGTCCGGAGTAGTCCGTCTGCATCCCGGGAGAACGAACCTTGCAGCAAGCTGCGACCCCCCGTACGTGATAAAAAGTGGTAAAGGAATGGCTAAATCAGGCTAGAATTAAGGTTTTAGAATGGCCTTCCCAAAGTCCTGACTTAAACGTGTGGACAATGCTGAAAAAACAAGTCCATGTCAGAAAATCAACAAATTTAGCTGAACTGCAGCAATTTTGTCAAGAGGAGTGGTCAAAAATTCAACCAGAAGCTTGCCATAAGCTTGTGGTTGGCTACCAAAAGCGCCTTATTGCAGTGAAACTTGCCAAGGGACATGTAACCAAATATTAACATTGCTGTATGTATACTTTTGACCCAGCAGATTTGGTCACATTTTCAGTAGACCCATAATAAATTCATAAAAGAACCAAACTTCATGAAAGTTTTTTGTGACAAACAAGTATGTGCTCCAATCACTCTATCACAAAAAAATAAGAGTTCTAGAAATTATTGGAAACTAAAAACAGCCATGACATTATGTACTTCAAGTGTATGTAAACTTTTGACCACAACTGTATATATATATATACACACATTGTATCGGTGTTTCTTACCCATAGGACCAAGTGTTAGGCCGTGAGTGCCCCCTAGAGGGCCGCCAAAAAATATCTGTTTCTTAGCTGTGGCACTCAGTTGCAATACACTTTTGCACCATTTGTGGCAGTAATGACAATCTCAAACAGAAAAATTTGTAGCTGAAGACAGAGAAGTTTTTAAGCGCAAAAATTGTGACTAAAGTGGTGAAGATGTATTTTCATTTGCACTTTAATTTCATTGACAGTTCAGTTAAGAAACATTCTTTTTGTTTTGTTTATTTTAGCACAACATATTTCTATATAAATGTATTTTTCATCATTTTTTCTGAGTCCCTTCCTATGCAGTATTTTGGTCAGTACTTATTTTTTTAATCAGCCTGACCTAAGCCTTGATAATAATATTTGTGTTTAACACATGCTCTCATATAATTTGACAAGGTTGTAAAGTGTAAGTAGATTAGATGTAATTATTGAAGATGATTAAAATAAACAATTCGATTACTAATTCAGTGTTATTATTGGCATGGACCGGAGGTCAAAAAGGTTAAAATCCCCTACATTATATTGATCGATACACTCACCCTGAGCGATCACATTACTGTCAATCTGTGACTCTGTGCATGCAGTCATGCCATGCCTTGGCTCACCTCCTCCAGTGTACACAATGTGATCATGGATGACAGCGCTCAAATACGAGTCGAACAGGACAGACTTTAACCGTTAAGTTTGAAGCACAAGCACGTTACGATTGAGAGCACATATCTTAAGACTTTACTGACCTCAGCTTTCTTGACTCGTCCCTCCTGGAAGGAACAAGTCCTGGGGTCATGTGTGCAGTCGTGTCTGTACTTGCACCAGTGGCACTGGTAAGGACTGCTCACGCAGGACAAGCACCTACACAAAAATACACGTAAGGGATGCCGTGTGAACTGCTAAAAAGATGCAAAAAAAGAGGAATGCAAGAACTTACGACTTGTGGACGCTGCAGTTGTAGAAGACAAAACTGGTGTTAGCGAACGCCAGGCCGGTCTCCTTGGACTTGAGATAGAGCTGCACGATCTGGTGGTCGCCTGGAAACAGGAAAATTGTACACCAGTTGATGAAGACTAAATTCTTCATTGATATTATTTGTTAGGGCTGGATATTGGCATGGACAATATGTATCGCCATACGTGTGTAACGATACGATCAAGTAATGTGATATGGCGGTTTGACGATACTGCATAATACAATTAGGGTTTCACAATATAGATGATGTACAATATTAATGATATACATTTGACTGACGATAGCTATTTTAATACTTTTGTTATATCGTGATCATTTTTGTTGATGACACATCTATTTGTGTCCCGCAAAATTGACAGCAAGCACGTCGTCACTAGCAGGTGGTGACAGTGGTTTTTACAGTGCATAAGTGCATATGGGAAAACAGTACTACTGTTACTTTTTACTGTGAAATCTATAATTTTCAGTTTTACAGTACATTACTATAAAATGAAAAATGGTACCACAGTTTTTTTACCTTAAAGTCATTTTTACAGTGTATTACTGGAAATGGTAAAACGATTATTTTCGCAGTAAGATTTTACCGTAACATCTACTTTTTTCACAGTGTGATTTGGTTTTAGCATATCATCTCAATTATTGTACGATTTGGTCTTCGTCTGACATTTTCAAACACATTACAAACAAAAACAAGGCACTACTGTATTAATATTATCGGATATTTTTTAGCTATATTGCATTGATTGTAGCATGTAAGTACAGTTTTAGCTTGGTTTTTCTTAGTAATCTGTTCCAAGACGTTTGATTATAACCGAATCGTACGAAAATCCGTAGCAATTTTACCCATAAAAAACTATGTGAATCCAAATAATCCCATCCAGACACACAAAAATATGAAAACATTTCATAAAGAATCATTTTAGTATTATGAGCAGAAAAAAAAGCAAAATTAATATAAATGACAAGTAAAATTTATCACTTTACCGAACTGTCTTAAAAAAAAAGTAGATTTTGAAGTAAAAAAAAAAAAAAAAAAGCAGTTCAGTTGCCAGAGTTTTACCGTTTTAGCTGCCATTTTTTTAAACTGTAAAATCTATTGTCGTTTTTACATTGCATTACTGTAGATTGAAAACTGTACCACTCTTACAGTAAAATTCTGGCGACTGAAAATCTATTGACTATTTTTACAGAAAGACGAAAACACGCTCTGGAGGCGAAGACATTTTGGTCCAAGCAGCCTGTTTGGCAGCAAACAAGATGAAACGCAATTAAAGTTCCCTCCCACTGGTTGCTGCCTGATAACATAACATATATTTGGATATGACGTATAAATGAATATAACATGTCAACATCATTTGACTATCAGCAAGGATGAAAGACTATCCTCAGGTCTCTGTAGGGATGGAGAGTGTTTGAGGGACAAGGTGTCTCGTCCTCATCCGTGTCCTTTTGTCTGAGCCTAATGAAGGACTTCATGTTTAATTCAGCAGCACCTTCGCACGCACTCGGGTCACCTCGCTACCTTCCGAAGCCAGAATCATTCATCAATCAAGGTAAAGCACCCCTGACAGTGGATCCGTCCTAATTAGGCTGCCTAAAAGTTACCTTGAAGCCTACAAGCCTCCCTGTGTGTCAAGCGAGAACTGACTAATTAGCGGACAGAAATAGAACTTCCCAGTGCTAAAAAGAAAAGAAAAAATACTGGGAGATACGCTTACCTTTGTCGACGACGACGCGAGGCATCTCCTTCTCGGCGGGAGAGAAACACCGGATTTGGTTCCCCTCCACCAGGCCGCTCATTTCCGCCAGGTCCTCGAAGGTGCAGTTGACCCCGGCGGTCAGTTCTGGCACATTGTGTGCTTCCAGGACCAGCTTCAGGAGAAACAGGATGATGTGCATGAGTGCAGGTTTTTAGCAGTGTCAGCTCAAGGGGGTAAAAAAAAACAAAAAACTTGAATATGGAGCTGGGGAAGCAGTGGGACCAATGGGGTCAAGACCAGAATATACATATTGATAGGCCAGCGTGTCTGCTGAGGACGACTTGGGTCAAGGCTTTTGATTTAAGGCCCGCTCAGCAACACAGAACGGCTGAGTCCTGCTGTTTTTAGATTGCTCTTTAATGAAAGGGCGAACGCCCTAAAGTCGGTCAGAGGTATTTGAAGGCGGGACTCAACATTTCCTTAAAGAAGCCCTATGTCTTATATAAAGTCCAATCATCCTGGGAACGGCGTGGCGTCGCCTTGGGGTAAAACGACACACTGGGAAAAGGTTAAACACTCCTGCGGAATGAGTCCGATCACACCCAGACAGTCTATGAATACCATTAGAGCGGCACAGAGGTGGGGAAGCAACAATGGCGGCGCCTGACCCTCGGAGCAGCACAGATGGGGAAATGATCATCGAGGCTTGACCTCGGTAAATCAAATTGCACTGTTGCATGCTGGATATTCATTTCAAAATTGTATTTAAGGGCCAAATGCACATGGGAACCCTAAAGAAAAAAAAGGGTGCAAAGAATTTCAGCATGAATTGTTTTGACTCATCGTTTCTCAAGGGAAAACACCGTAGACATAAATACACTTTAGAGTAGTCAGTGTGCAGGTTGCAGTATAGATTTAATATTCACAAGTGAACACACAGCCATTATTGTCGAAATATTAGGGTGTCAGAGTTAACGCTTCAACTCAACCAATTATACACATAACATTATCGCAGATTAATCACGCAAGTTATTTTGAGCGCACATGCTTCTTTTTTAACATAAGCATGGATTTTTACCTCAAAGGTGTGTTGTTATACAGCCAGTGAACAGGTCAATACATACGTCAGCGCAAAGACGAAGGAGGAGAGTCTGACTGGTGGCAAATTTCCCTTCAAAAATAAAACCTGACTGGACTTTAGATCGAGCTGTAAGCAAGTTTTGAACAAATAAATGACTTACGTTCAAGTAAAACACTTAAAATGTGTTTTTGTGTGACATTCTAACAATAAAATTGCAGTTATGTCCAAATATACAATAGAAAGTGGATTCATAGATAGGTGTCAAAGCTTTGCAGCTTTGTTACCGGAGCACCCTGTTCCCTCCTGTTGCAAGTCTTGTGGTTTCTGTGTCGTAATGTGCTAATCATGGCTATCAAGTTTTTTTTCCCTGTTTCGTGTTTTCAACATGTAATCATGCCATTTTGTGCAGCAAGGGGCTGCTCCACTCATAAGAATTGTGGAAAGCTTTTACATCACTTTCCCAACAACCCTGAAAGAAGACAAGTATGGGAAGTGAAGGTTCGTAAACAACACTGAAGAGCCACACACTAGACTCTCTTGTGCGAGAGATAAACACACCACACAACGTCTGTGTTTTGTTCAGGAGCGAAGATGCAGAAGCTAATACAAATAATAACAGCAGAAACTAAGAAATTAAAGAGATGGTTTGACAAAAACAGGCTATCCTTCAATCTCAGTAAAACTAAAATAATGCAATTTGGTAGCAGCCGAAGAGAAAGTCAAACACAAATACAAATAGACGGACATTGAAAGAGTAAAACAAACAAAAATTTGGGTGTAATAATAGATAATGGTGGATCAATAAAGCGTGTCTAAATCCAAAAGCACAGGCATAGCACAGTGATTAAATACATTGGAGGCAGACACCACAGTTGACATACTTCACACAAAAGTCACAATTTCTCCGTGATTGTCGGTGCGTGTTGGAGTGAGTGCCTGTTGGTCACGAAACTCTGCAGGAATGTAGCAGCAGAGTGCATTAAATACGACCGCAAAATTATACTTTGATGAAATAAAATAATGTTTTGTTTTAAATGTATGAGCCGTAGTAGGTTTCGAACTACATTTAGACCTATTCTTTGGTTGATTTTGTCAGGAAAACTAACGTCAGAAAAATTGCAATTGCATGCTTCCGGACACAACCGCACACGTCATTGGTAGCAAAGATGGCGCCTCTCGTTTAGTTGGCTATACTCTGTCTATACACGGCTCTGCCCTAGACTGAACTCCACCCACCCCATAGAAACCTAGTCTGGGATTGCCTTTTTTTAAACTCATCCCCACCGCGTCCACCGTTTCCCACATTTTATGGGGCGCCGTAAGTGGCGACCCATCATCGCAGTTCTGTCACCCTGTACAATACATGTCTGCTTTGAACGGGTCTATGCTTAAAAAGTGAAATGTAATTGTACTTGTGCAATGACAATTAAGTTATTTCCTTCCTTAATATGTCCCCATTCGTTACGGTTTACCTGACACATGAAACGTGAATGGGGTATCCACTTTAGCCACCAGATGGCAGTAGAGTGTTGAATATCTTCAAATGTGTCTCGTGGCAATTCCAACTTTGACCACAGCGTCAGTTGCTATGTAGTGTGGTGCTTTCCATCATTTTCAGCAGACTGCATTGCAAAATTATTACACCCCCTCTTCCTCTCACACGAGATCCACCCAGGAATGGAGCCATATGAATCCCATCTCTACTGCAGGTGTCTTTTTTTAAAGGTAATTTAGATTATGTATGCAAGTAATTTATTGTGATTAATTGGGATTAATCAAAATTACAAATTAAAAGTGTGATTAATCAGCATAAAATATTTATTGTTTGAAAGCACTACTATATAAATAACAACACAAGTGAGTAGAATGCAATTATGTCTTGGTGGTGGTAGAGTCATAGTCTGGGGCTGCATGAGTGCTGCCGGTGTTCTATCGAATTCCGCTGCTTCCTCAAAAAAAGCTACTAGTAGCGTAAAACGGGGATTAAAACAAAAATGTAAGCTACACATCGTTTGCATCAATGTGAACGTTCTACCGCTGCATTTGTCAATCAATCATTCAATCAAAGTTTATTTATATAGCCCTTAATCACAAGTGTTTCAAAGGGCTGCACAAGCCACAACAACATCCTCAGCTCAGATCCCACATCAGGGCAAGAAAAAACTCTACATGATCGTTGGTCAGAAGACACAATGAAAAAAACATAATTTTAACTCTCTACTTACTTGTACACCAGGCATACGAGGCAGCTGCTTTCGATCAGTGTTTTGTTGGAGGGCAACTACCGTAATTTCCGGACTATAAGGCGCACCTGACTATAAGCCGCACCAGCTAAATTTAGGGGAAAATACAGATTGCTCCATATATAAGCCGCACCCGACTATAAGCCGCAGGCGTTTTGATGTGTAATTACCGTAGTATATAGGGGTTCCTGCTACCACGGAGGGGATTGTCGGGACAGAGATGACTGTTTGGGAATGTAAAGCGTCCCATTTATTAACAATAAATCTTTCAATCATTCAATCAAACTTTCACATCACATCCAGATCGATTGCCTTTAACTTAAAAGTAGCATCATATGCACTTCTCCGTTTGTTTTCCATATTGAGGGTGTTTGCATGAACACTTCCTTCGCGCAAACTGTCGCTGACGCTCTCCTACTCTTTGTTTTGCTCTCGTTACCTGGCGCCAGATGTCTGCCTCGGTCTCGCGCATCCTCGGTAGTGCGCGCCCCTGGTTACCGTAAGCCGTAGAAAAGCCGCACCGTTGTATAAGCCGCAGGGACCAGAACGAGGGGAAAAAGTAGCGGCTTATAGTCCGGAAATTACGGTACTTGCAATATTTGTGTTTGTGCGCATGCTCAGTAGCGTTGGGTAGCAGACATCGATGAGTAGCAGTTATCGACAGAACACCGGCATTAGAGAACTGCGGTTTATTTTGAGAAACATGGACTTCAGCATGTATTGTGACATTCTAAAGCAGAAAATGGGCCGCGTCGAAGTTTTCCAAGTTGATAAGAAGCCCAAAACACCTCAGAGAGCAAGCTGAAATGATGACATGGGCAAAAGTGTCTCCACTTGACCTGAACACACCTGAGCACCAATGGGGCATCCTCAAACGTTAAGGAGGAATGAAGGTAAAGGAGTGCATCATGGGGGGATGGAAGAATCTTCCAGTTAGAACTTGTGCATCTCTGCTCAACGCCATGCCCAAGAGGCTCAAGGCAGTGCAAGAAAGAAATGTCCTTACATATAATATTCACACCAAGGACACTGTGAGGTGTACTAGGTGTTGCCTGATGTTTAGATGATAATGTTTCCCCTTAATAACCCGCAGCTCTGCCAGTGCCGGTAGCACTCGAGCAGCCCCAGATCATGATGCTACCACCACCACTGTAGATAAGACAATTATATTGTAACTCATTTGGTGCCAGATATTTAGACATTATGTAGTGACTCATTTTCAGTGAATGGTGGCAATACTGCTATACAAGCTGCACACTGACTATTCTAAATGACATTCATTACTATAGTATTGTCTGTTGACAAGATACGATAAAACGTTTGCTGAAATGTGATGCCTGCCAAGACACACGCCGTTAATGATTGATTCGGTGAACATTTGCACAGCCGTTTGGCGTTGTTGTCGTTGGCCACTAATCAGAATATAGAGCACAATAATGACATTGTCCAAGCGCCAGTTTGTCTCGATGCTCGCCAAGACATGTCAACAACGCGTGTTAGCTCACCGTCACACTGAACTGGGACACGGAGATGTTGTTGGGGTGCACGCTCAGTCGCACACACTGCTTGATGTCAGACGCAAAGCGGCGAGGCTCCGTCGAACGCTCGCATTTCTCCTTCCGTGTGCACCTGCGGAGAAGGGACAGCAAACAACAGGAGAGTTATTCACGAGTAGAAACCCAACCTGCAGTTAGTTAGAGGCATTGCTCATATTTCCTGCTAGTGACTGTGAATGGACCCCCAAGTACACAATGGCCGATCTGTATGGGGAAGTGGAGCAGGTCCCGGGGGCTAGGTGATCTCTAGCAACACAAGTGCTTATATTCCACTCCGGGTGGTCGAATGCTATTTTATTCTGTGGTAGCTAACAAACAACACAACTTAAAGTAACAAAAATGTTACACAGAATTGCTGGCATTTGCGGCCCGAGAAGTAAAATATATAAAAATGAACTCTGGTCAAATATTGCGTATTTAATAAATATACATTTAAAAATATATATTTAAATATCATTTGTTGCCTGTCCCCGCTTCCTAAAATTAGACATTACCACAAAATATAATCATCTAAATCCTACACAATTTTTTAAATTTATTTATTTATTTTTTTTTTTTACATATACTTTTTACATATACTTACATTCTAACTATATGTTTATTAAATTAAAAAATCTACAACAATATAATTCAAGTTCACACTTTAGGAGTGATGTTCTTAGGTTTTTTTGCTCAGTCCTGTTACACGCTCATTTACAGTATCATTTTCCTTTTCTTTAGGTGGATTTTTGGTTTGTAATTCGATTGCATGTGAATAATTTGTACATTTTTTGTTCAGGCTAAGACTTTTCTGTGAAAAATTGTACTCTTAAGGCTTTTGTGTAATCCTACATTAGCATAACTATTTAATGTAACTAATTTGGAGTTGTTTTAATTTTATTGTGGTGTTATCGTCGTGTGTATTGCCGATACTGTATGTGTGTATTGCCTTAATGTTGTACATGTATCAAATCGTTTTGTTTTATTAATATTTTAGACCCCAAGGAGAAGAGCTCCTACTATTGCAGCAGCTAATGGGAAACTTAATAAAAAACAACAACTAACAAACAAATTATTAATTTTTTTTGTAGTTCAAATGTACTGACTTTTTTATTCTTGAAAATGACGGATGACCATTATAAAACCCTTAAACAATATCAGTGCAGAGTCAATACAGGCAGTAGGTGTGCCATACACTCACTGAGGCGTTATGTACACATCAGTACATGTGACTCTCAGTCCTTATACTTAAATGAGTCAACTTTAGTTTAGGAATATTGTACAAAAATAAAAGTTTCCTGAGAAGGGCCAACACATTTTGAGTAGTTTATTTCGAAGAAGTGAACGGCCCTTAGGGATAGTTTCATGATTTGGTGGGGCTCTAGATCAACATATATAGAGCTTCACGTCAAATGCATGCTATATTTCAACCAGAACTATACATGAAGAAAATAATGTTGTTATAAATACAACACTTACCAACACTTGTGGCATTGGGCATGAAATAGGTTACTGTTTCTTTAAGATGTTTTGGTTCCACTGCCTGAATATTGTGACTGACGGGCGCCTGGCGCTGACACATTAAAGCAGAGGGCGATGTAAAAAGGATTAGATTGGCCCTGAATGGAGACTAATCTGCACTCTGTCTCACTCAGGGCCTTTTGATAAGGTGACGCAATTAGAGAGAAGACCGTGCAATGGCCACTGATGATGATCACATGATATATTGGGTGGATAATATCCACTACATTTCATTTATTCATCATCAAGTCCTTCTTTCATGATTTAATTGACTATCATGTTCCGGATATGTTGGTCCATAGTGGTCCACACACGCAATAGATGTCGCCAATCAAGATAAACAACACATTTAGATATCAAAGTAGGCTTATTTTGCAATACCACTGTTTTCCTTTGGGGGCAACTGTGAGCCCCTTTAGCGCATTACTTTTAATAGGGCCCTGAAATACACCATAATGTTATTTTACAAAAATATATTTTTTCTAACTGAAATTATAGTTTAATTTTCCTGATTATAAACAATTCATGTCATGAATATATATTAGTAATATTTAGTAATTTACACAAGCAGGTCATTGTATCCTCTTTGGAAGACAAATATACTTACCTACCTAAATATGTAAAGTTGATTTTTTATTTTCGTTTTTTTTTTGTTTATCATCGTTTAAAAAAATTATATATATATATATATATATATATATATATATATATATATATATATATATATATATATATATATATATATATATATATATATTGTATATATATGTATATATATATATATATATATATATATATATATATATATATATATGTATATACACTGTATATATATATATATTGATATATATATTGATGTATACATATATTGATATATGTATTGATGTATATTTCAATTATATATTTTTATCATAATTGATTCAATCATAATTGTGTTTCTGAATAGTTTTAATTTACACAAGAAGGTAAACTGTTATATCCTCTTGGATACAGATCCTTTTTTTTTGCAGTTATATTCTTAATACAATATATTGTTCCTATTTCTATTTGTTATAATAAAACTATGGGTCAGATATCGGTCCAATATCATAAAAAAAACAAGATATGTGTTTGATATGTGATGATATGTGCCTGCATGTAAAATGTGTGAAATAATGTCAGATACAAGGAGTCCTGCAGCGTGTTTACGTGTGCAAAGCTGGACAGCCAGTTAGCATCTAAATGTCCTCCAATAACCTCAGAAGGTTGCTCTCTTCTTCTATTTTAGTCAAGTCATTTACAAAAGGTAAACATGGTAGGCTATCGGCTACTAGGAGCTAGCAGCTACAAAACAGCTAAGCACACAGTGGCACACAAGATAGACATACGTAACAAGCATCCTTCATTGAACATATTGCACTCTAAAACAGCACATTTGTTAAAATGAACAAGTATCAAATAATTATATTTGCATTTTACTTACACATACAAAATCTCCAAGGCAGCAGCGTATTCAAAAGTATCCAGTAACAAACGTGTCCACATTATTGAACTTACTGCATCATGACCTGAATGTCATGAATCATTTTTGAACACCAATCATTTTTTTGGACCGATAAACATTTTTATTACACAAACCTAGTAAATGTGAAACATATAAACAATTTTAGCCCCTTTAAAAACAGCATAAGTACATACCAAATACATAAATAAATAGGTCAGTGTTTTTCATATCTACCATTGTTCTCTGTTTGACTAATTTGACATGATCAAACCTTTTCTAACATTCCACACTTCAAAATAATACAAGTACAGTACATGAGATTTCCTGTCATATCTTATTGCACTATCGAAGCTTTGAGTATCGGCCAATTAGTATCGGCCAATTCTCAAGGCCCCAAGATCGGGATCCTATCGAAAATGAAAAAATCGGGACACCCCTATTTAAAAGATTACAGTTAGTTTTATTATATTTTATCTAATTATAAATCAGTAGTTACAATTGACACAGACAGGTATGTTATAACTTTTGGGAGTACAAATATGACAGTATGAATACATATTTTTTTTCCATATGTTGTATAGTAAAATTGTTAATATAATGATTGCAACATTTAAACAATGCTAATTAATTTCATTACAATTGATTATTTAACACAGGATCTCTTTAGTGTTATTTTTCTTATCTTTTGTTTTATGAATGATGAATGACGCCCCATAAATCTGGCGAGTTTTCTTTGTTATTTGGTGAAAACAAACAAACAACAACATAATTTCCCTGCGTTGCAGTGAGATATCTATTTAGTTTAAGTTAAAAAATATGGTTCCTTGCACAATTATGAGTTAATATACATAACATGCATAACTGAATACAACAGGAAATAAACATACAAATCCACTCAATACAAATGCTGCAAGCTGTCACCATTTCTGAACTCTCCGCAGTGAGTGTCCATATGTTTGCAGGTGGGGTGCAGACGTACAGTATGAGCTGTGTCTGGTGAGACTTGGGTGTAATGCATATCTAATGTGGAGCACGGAGAAGGTCAAGCAGGCTGCGGAATGAAAGCTATTAGATTCCTGCAAAGCTCCGGTCCAGACGTCTGCGGGTCTATCAAGTTCCCATATGTATGATTTAAAATCATCCATGTGTCGCTACTGTTCTGTATGGAACACCTTTACACAGTTTTAGTTAAACAGTGCAGGAGAAATGACCAAATGTCACACTTCCACATGCACACGGAGCATCATTAAGAGCGCTGGTCCACATGGACACACATGGGGACGCCCCGTGGGAGAGTCATTACCTGGCCCACTGGCCGTGACCCCACTGTGGACACATATTGTGGAGTGCAAGCTCACACCCATGGGCCATGCAGCCTCTCATCAGTGCAAGAAATAACACTTTAGAGATAATGTAGGAAAACAGCACATTATCGATCCAGCCTGGACGCCTCTGAAAGACAATACGACCACTACATCGTTTATTTACACACCGCCTGACCTCCGCTATTGAAAGCATCTTCAAGATAATTAAATATCCATATATGCACCATATGTTTACACAATATAGGCTTATATTCTTAAACTGCTTCCTTATAGTCTAGTGTATTTGTGTGTGCTTGTGTGTGTGTGTGATAGTGACAGAAACTTGAAGGCGTAATGCTCGGTTCCATCCCGATGCCTCTGTCACTTCTTGACCTTGTTCCCTTCTCTCAGCGATACCTCTCTTCTGCAGCAGGTGAAACACACACACACACACACACACACACACACACACACACACACACACACACACACACACACACACACACACACACACACACACACACACACACACACACACACACACACACACACACACACACACACACACACACACACACACACACACACACACACACACACACACACACACACACACTCACCCTCTCTCTCTCTCTCTCACACACATCACAGCCCAGGTGCAAGTATCCTCAGGTCGAAAAGACAGCTTAAAATAAATTAAACGGCGCCAATGCAAAATACCAGGTGGTAATAGGGAGTTAAAGTAGGGCTGGGCGATAAAACTATAGCAAAATATATATCTTGATAGACATGTAATCGATATAGCAATAAAAAAAAAGTGTCTATATAAAGTGTTCTATATACTGTATATATATTTTTGTTCCTTTCTCAGAAGAAACCGTAAGTTGCAAAGCAAGGTTGGTTGCATGAACAAAGGCGTTCACTCGCTAGTAACCGAGCAACGCAGCAAGTGATCACTGATTAATGACACGCTAACAACCAATCAGGGAACAGTATCAACTGTCTTGTGCCATGCATCTTGTTGTCTCACAGTTAATTATTTTCATGGAGAGAGAAGAGAAACTATTAAAAGGTGCTGCAGAGAACAAATCAATTGTTGATCAAACAGGAAAAGTCACCTCGACAGTATGGCAATTTTTGGGATTTTTTAAAACCAACCGTAGTCAGACCAATGTGGTCTGTAAATTATGCAAGGTGCTCGACCACCCCGAGACAAGTAATACCAAACCACCTCAGCTGCACTCACCCTCTAGAGCACAGCCGGCACTAAACCTGCAGAAAATAGTTTTTCTCAGGTTTCTCTCTGTTTACATTTTAACACTTTGCACTATTTTTGTTACACTTTATTAGGTATTTCTCACATATTCCTTATTTTTGCACATTCATTTTAAGAGGTTATTGTTTAGTCTTCAATGTGATTGTAGAATTTGGTTTACATTAAGTGTTTCCATGGTTGTGTTGACATTTCCTTTCTGCCTTAATAACTGAGTGGATTGTAATCAGAAAGGACGGTTATATTTTAAATTCAAAACTTTATATTTGATGTACTTTTCTCCTGATCCTTGTTTTTTTAGGCTATTAAAATATAAATTATTATCGATATTGACCAATGTAAAACACTTATATCGTGACACAGTTTTCAGCCACACATCGCCCTATTCAGCCCTATTTTAAAGTATTACTATTTGTTAACATTTTGTTATAACTAATACTATTATTATTTTAAAAATTTTGTGCAGTAATTATCACTGTCAGAACTTTATAATGAATTTGTTATTAGTTCACTTCACTAATTTGCTATGAATACTGGTACTCTACCATATTTATAGATACTGTATCTGCTGATGTTGTGTTTTGTCTGTCTTGTCCACACAGTTCCCCCTTTCAGCTTTCTTCTATCCCCTCCTGCTGCCCCAAATACAAAATATATCCAACATTTAATAAAGCTAAGCACACATAAAGCAATAGGAGAAGTATCTCGTACCTTTCCTTTGTAAAGTAAATCTGTACAGCAGATCAACAATATTGTTTACCAATGTGGCTGAATAGGACAGACTAAGAACAAAACAAAACAAAACAAAACACTAAAAGTACTATTTTGTGTAAAGACAATTGTGTGATCAAATACGCCACTTTCAATTCAGGACCAAACGTGTGTAGCTTTGTCATGCAAGGCTGAAAATGAACGACAATCTGGTAAATGATCCGAGTATTCATTCAGCACAGATGGTTAACAGAGTGAAGAGTAATAGTTCACACACGTCAGACTCGCACGTCGCCACTTTTTATCATCAATAACACGAAGGAGGGGCGTTGACACGAAAAGGAGAACGCGTTAGTCGCTTAGAAGTCGTTTTTGAGATAGTTGTGTTGCATCCAATCAACCTTGAAATCACCACCCTTTTGAGTAAACAGCTTCTCTCTGCGCTCTATCAGCATAGCTTTATTTACTTTATGGATTGGCCAGGAGAGCCGAGGGAAGAACAAGGAGGGAAAAAACAATCGATAAGCGTGTGGGAGGAAATTAACAGGAGATGTTGACAAGCCCTCAAAAGTCCTTCCTTGGTTTGACTTTGAATGGAGGAAGAAGTCGCCGCAATGGACCCTTTATTTCTGTTTGTTGCTCAGCTGGTTCCCAAAGTGTTCCTAATGCAGCATCTAGGTTCAGTTAAAATGAACTCTGATGTGTTTGCTCTGCTAGTATAGTTCATTTGATCAAGTGCAGCGATTTGCAATCTATTTGTGGCGGTTGTCAATGGCGTCAAAACACAGGATTTAAAATGCTCCGTGCGCTGGGATTCTGTTTGTAAATAAAATAAACAGCAAGAATTAGGGCTGTGCAATTTAGAAAAAAAAAACTAAGTGCCATTTTTCTCTCCGAAATTGCGATTGCGATTTGCAATTTTTATATTTTATACACAAAAACGCATACAACTGGGAAAATATTGAGTGAAGAAAAAACATGTTACTTTAGACTGTCCATCAACATATTCTTGTTTCAAGGTGATTACATTAGAACAATATGCAATAATTTACTTGAAAACATATTTGGCTTTATGCAGACAGACTCAGAGCTTTTGTCTACATCATGCTCTTAAACTGAAGTATTAACCGATAAAAACTATGCGGTGATATAATGTAATGTAATCAAATTATACCAATAATGCAAATAACCATTTAAAAAGAAAATACACTTTTATTCCTCATTATTTTAGAATTGTTCACCATTGAACTGTAATTGGAAGGTAAACAACTTTGGACGGCGTGGTGAAGTTGGTAGAGTGGCCGTGCCAGCAATCGGAAGGTTGCTGGTTACTGGGGTTCAATCCCCACCTTCTACTATCCTAGTCACGTCCGTTGTGTCCTTGGGCAAGACACTTCACCCTTGCTCCTGATGGCTGCTGGTTAGCGCCTTGCATGGCAGCTCCCGCCATCAGTGTGTGAATGTGTGTGTGAATGGGTGAATGTGGAAATACTGTTAAAGCGCTTTGAGTACCTTGAAGGTAGAAAAGCGCTATACAAGTATAACCCATTTATCATTTATTTATGTTAACCTGGAAAAATAAACAAACAAAAAAATAAAATTTACTAATTTCTGTAAGCAAAATTTTTACTTAAAAAAGATATTGAACATCTTAAAGAGAACTATTTTTTCCAAGTTAGAAAAACCATGTCGGACATTGTCTTTTTGTCTATTGCCATCACGTGACCATGGCATTTTTTCTCATTTGTCAGTGTTGATGGGCTCATAATCCCCATTGGATTTGAAGCTGAAACATTCTCACAATGGGAAATTTGTCTTCTTAATAATATTTTTTCCTCCTAGTTTTTGTTACTTTGCAGCACTTCTCACTAGCGAGTGGCGAGTAAGGAGGCTATTTCTACTTCCTGTGTGTGTAACGTTGGTGCCCCGCTCTCCGAGACAGCGATTGTGAATGACTGAAAAGAGGGTTCACTGTGTTAAGTTATTCTACTGTCATATAAACGAGCCCAGGTGCTGAGAGCGATGCACAGAGTGAGACCTCTTTGTCTCTGAATAAAGCGAGAGAGATGAAGAAATGCGAGGCTCAACATTTCTGATTGGTGAACATGTCTGTCACTCAAATGGCGGTGACGGTGGAGGAAAAGGAACAACTTAGCCTCTTGCGATCATTTATTGCACTAATGAAAAGCTTGATGGAGATTCGATTTCGATTAATTGTGCAGCCCCAGCAAGAATGAAAAAATAGAGCATAGAGGGCTCAATGTACAAAAACTAACTATGGCATCAAAACAATGCAAAATCAGCGCACACAGAAAATGTTTTTTATGCCCGCAGACTTAATTTGCGCTTGCGTGGTGTTTCTCTTTTTCTCGACATGCATGGCGTCCTTTCTGGTTGGTTCCTTTAAACGTCTACTGCAGAGCTATTCAACAGGTAGTCAGAAAGCCAAATCCGTACCGAGAATGACACAAAACCGGTCCGCCGCAAGATATGTTCAAACAATTTGGAAAAGACTAATATTTTTGCACAGATTCCTGAAATAATTAAACGTTTGTCATACAGTTATAGTTTTACTTGCTTTTTTGCAGTAGGCCCATTAAAACAGCAGATTCTCAGCACTGTACTAAATAAGAATAATAGTGAAGAGAGAAGTCCGGCTCCCTGTTCCTTAGCTTTTGCCTTGGTCTATTGTTTGCTGCTCAGAGCCAATCTGGGGTAAGATTACATCAAACCGTGTCCCTAATAGAGAAGATTAGTCTTTACACAAAATAACCCACTTTTATTGTACTTTGTCATTTATTATACTTGCTTCACATTACAATTTAGGCATGTGAATCTTAGAACAACTAATTATTCAATTTAGAATCGATTCTCAATTCAAAATGATTCTCGCAATATAATATTTGGTGCATAAATTTAAAACCTTTTTAACACAGGTTACAAAATTTCCCTCTTGGCTGCTGAAGTATGACTTATTAACACAGCTTATAAGCGCGGATATGGCTCTAAAAACGTTTTTAAAAATCTGTTCTTGAAAATGATGAATTGATTCAGAAAAATATTAAATAATCGCGATTTGATTGTGAATCGTTTTCTTCCAGCACACATACTACAACCTAGTAAACGATGACATTTATTAGGATGTCATGTCAACATGTCATGTGAACATGTCATGTGAACATGTCAAAAGGCGATATTTAACAACTTGATCAATTGGACTGACAAAATGTTTTTTTTTCTGGATAAATGCTCCCCAGGCAATTGCAGTGTTGCATTGTGTATACAGTACTTACTTTATATGATATCATTTAGTAATACCTTGATGTCATTATGCCAGAGTCACAAGTATGATACTTTCAAACTGTAATTACATTTGTGTGCTGTTTTATTGTTTTTATTTTAGGCACTTAACCTCATAAGAAATGATGCAATGGGTTATCAATGGTAACAGTTCCCTTTGATTGGCTGTGACCAGGAGACAGTATGCCGTTAAAGTGACCAATGAGAAAAAAGGGGAGTTTCCCAGCTGTGTATTTAAAGCCTGTCCCTAAGTGCCAAAAGGGAGGAACGCCACACACGTAGAGAAACAAAGAAACGTCCTCGAGCACAAAAATGCAGATTTTGGCACTGTTGGCGCCATAGTTTGTAGTTTTTTCTCGTTACGATATGTTCTTTTGCTTTATTTTCTAGTTTTAGTGTTCCTTTTATGTCTACAAGGTGCCTCGGGTGCCCAATAAAAAGTCCACAAAAAGAAAACCAAACAAACGCAAGAGTGTATCCAGGCTTGGGTCTTCCTAGGTACTGCTAAATCCATTTGTGACGGGCCAAATGTATTCATGGCGGGCCGCCACAAATAAATAATTCTACAGGAATCATTGAAGTGTGAAAGCAATCATCCAAAACCTGCTGTGAAACGACTGGACTGCTTGAGAGATTGTTTGCTTGCAGGTGAACTCTGGTGCGGTTAGGTTCACTAGGCCTAACTGTTTTAACTGTTTACACTGTTTACATTTCACTTTGCACTCCCATCTGAATACTTGAATACTTACGTTGCAATACTGTATATACAATAGATAGATATTATAGATATTCTGGTAATATCTTCTTCCCCTGTATATTTTTCCCCCCCCTCATGCGACTGTTTAAATTGTTGTCTTTTTTATTCTTCTTTTACACTTTATATTTATAGACACCGTGGATGTGAGAGGAACGTAATTTCGTCCACCTGTATGTCCTGTACAAACAGTTGTTTGACAATAAAGCTGACTTTGACTTTGACTTTGACTTTGACTTAAGCTCAAATGTGAATGTGACATGGACCTAAGACACAAAACAGTGTTCAAATGACAGCAAAGAGTTGCAGAAATGACAAATATGTGAGATTAAATGCGTTGGGTTATCTCCCTGCAGGGTGAGCGCTCTTTAAAAGTATATTTGAGAAGCTTTTGGTGAAGTCTAAGAAGGTCAAACTGCAGAAAATATTCAAGTATTTAAGTATTCAAGATGTCAATTATTTAATTACATCAAGTATGATATGTCACAAAAGGTGTCCAATCAATTAAAACCTTACTTTATGTTATTTAATGCAACTACCAATGTGAACGCACGCTTAAGTGCACATTTTTGGTACAGACTAGCATATCAAACCACTTTTCGGCAAGTGTGAAAAAGATGCAGGATTAAGACTTTTAGCCACTTTTGGTACGCAAACTCCTCCGACGTAGTCACTGCAAGGAGCCCATATGCTTCATGACGGATATTACACCTCCGTTAAAGCCAATCTGTCAGCTGTCAGTCAGTGCAAGCGGCTAACTAGGCCGTCAAGGCTCCCGTCAAGCGTGACAGGCAGACAGATTGGAAGTCACATTTCCACAAGTCGCATTATCATCGCATTTAGCACGGGTGTTAGAACTATCTGCCGTTTGCACTTTGATAGCAAATTAAAGGGCCGGGAAGCGATGCTAATGCTGTGATAGCTTAATAATTGCCATCACGATTACTCCCTGTGGCAACTTCCATCATACTGTACCACATTTTTTGCGATGTATTGCACTCAATGCTAGCGTGTGAATCCCCCGCTTTAGAATAACTACTTGCAGCTAGCAGGAGGAACGCCAATTGCTACCATTTTAGTTGTATATTTGGATGTGTAAAGTTTCTATAAACTATACACTGCTATTTAATTTAGAATATTACATTATCTAAGCAAAACCAGAATACACAGTACAGCTGGTACAATTAGTGTCAAATATGTGAACAGTACTGGCCTAATAATCATAGTCATAACAATAACATGCAATTACTCTTTGAAATGTTTTTAATGGAAATGGCCTTACAGGTGTTTGTTTGTGTGTGTGTGTGAGAGGATATGGCTGAGGCAGATTCTATCAGATTTACGTGTGACAGGCCAATCTGTAGACACCCATTTGCTGGATGTCCAAAGCGTTAATAGCCGTGCACACACACACTTACACGACAACACACACACACACACACACACACACACACACACACACACACACACACACACACACACACACACACACACACACACACACACACACACACACACACACACACACACACACACACACACACACACACACACACACACACACACACACACACACACACACACACTCTTCCTGTTTGTATGAAGAATTAATAATGATGCCCACAAAGGGTTAAGAAGGAAAAGTCTCCCTGCAAACACTGTCTCCGGTGGTGTGTGTTTGTCTCCATCTCCAAGAATGAATTGAATGTCACTGATGAATAACTTCTAGATTCATGGCTAAATCCTCTTATTATCCATCTGAGAGGCGGCATGATTTACAATCTAGAATAATTTTGACGAGCCATGACGCGATGATGCGGGAGCTTGCAGCCAGCTCACAGTAAAGCAGCAGAGGGCTACTGAGCTGTTTGTATCATTGCGCCGCTAAAAATAGTTTGTCTGTGTTAGCGCTTATAATAACAACATCGATAATATTTGGTGACTATTCAAGTCACAATATGTATAAAGAGTTTTGTTGGCAGGTTTTAGATGGTTATTTAGCGGGTTTTGTGGGCAAAATAGAGAGCCCCCATTGACTACATTGTTAGCGGACATTTTATGTATTTATTTATTTACAACTTAGAATGCATTTAAAAAAAGAAATACATATGTGTTCATGTCTTGTTTAAGGATTGTGGATGATAGACAGCACATCTCTCTAATTGTTGCATATTTCTAGTATGACTGATTGGATAATATGGTCAGAGAAGGTGCAGAAGCGTTACTACAGTGACGTCAATCTCCGGAAAGAGCTGAAGGTATTCGGAGCGGAATATTCAAATTGGCTGACTGAATTTGTGGCATTTTGTGATGTTTAAACAGTGTTTTCACATACTTTGCGGACTATAAATACGATTGGATATGGTTTAATGGATACAATGAAACACAATTAAGCACATAAAGTCAACTTGTTTTTCCAGTCAATTGGTACTTTAAAGGCCTACTGAAACCCACTACTACCGACCACGCAGTCTGATAGTTTATATATCAATGATGAAATCTTAACATTATAACACATGCCAATACGGCCAGGTTAACTTATAAAGTGACATTTTAAATTTGCCGCTAAACTTCCGGTTCGAAACGCCTCTGAGGATGACGTATGCGCGTGACGTAGACCGGCGAACACGGGTATGCCTTCCACATTGAAGCCAATACGAAAAAGCTCTGTTTTCATTTCATAATTCCACAGTATTCTGGACATCTGTGTTCGTGAATCTGTTTCAATCATGTTCATTGCATTATGGAGAAGGAAGCTGAGCAAGCAAAGAAGAAAGTTGTCGGTGCGAAATGGACGTATTTTTCGAACGTAGTCAGCCACAACAGTACACAGCCGGCGCTTCTTTGTTTACATTCCCGAAAGATGCAGTCAAGATGGAAGAACTCGGATAACAGAGACTCTAACCAGGAGGACTTTTGACTTCGATACACAGACGCCTGTAGAGAACTGGGACAACACAGACTCTTACCAGGATTACTTTGATTTGGATGACAAAGACGCAGACGTGCTACTGTGAGTATGCAGCTTTGGCTTCTAAACATTTGATCGCTTGACCGTATGTGCGCAACTTTTTTTTGCGTATGTACGTAACTTTTTAAAAATATATAAGCTTTATGAACCTCGGGTTAGGTGAACGGTCTTTTGGGCTGAGTGATTGTGTGTGTTGATCAGGTGTTTGAATTGTATTGGCGTGTTCTATGGAGCTAGGAGCTAGCATAGGAGCTAGGAGCTAGCATAACACGTACCGTACCGTACGTGCGCGTCACGTACGTAACTTTTTAAAAATATATAAGCTTTATGAACCTTGGGTTAGGTGAACGGTCTTTTGGGCTGAGTGATTGTGTGTGTTGATCAGGTGTTTGAATTGTATTGACGTGTTCTATGGAGCTAGGAGCTAGCATAGGAGCTAGGAGCTAGCATAACACGTACCGTACCGTACGTGCCCGTCACGTACGTAACTTTTTAAAAATATATAAGCTTTATGAACCTTGGGTTAGGTGAACGGTCTTTTGGGCTGAGTGATTGTGTGTGTTGATCAGGTGTTTGAATTGTATTGGCGTGTTCTATGGAGCTAGGAGCTAGCATAGGAGCTAGGAGCTAGCATAACACGTACCGTACCGTACGTGCGCGTCACGTACGTAACTTTTTAAAAATATATAAGCTTTATGAACCTTGGGTTAGGTGAACGGTCTTTTGGGCTGAGTGATTGTGTGTGTTGATCAGGTGTTTGAATTGTATTGGCGTGTTCTATGGAGCTAGGAGCTAGCAGAGGAGCTAGGAGCTAGCATAACAAACACGCAGGTGTTTTTATGCAGGATTAATTTGTGGCATGTTAAATATAAGCCTGGTTGTGTTGTGGCTATTAGAGTATATATATGTCTTGTGTTTATTTACTGTTGTAGTCATTCCCAGCTGAATATCAGGTCACCCCCGGCTCTCACAGC
Organism: Entelurus aequoreus; assembly: GCF_033978785.1. NCBI lineage: Eukaryota > Metazoa > Chordata > Actinopteri > Syngnathiformes > Syngnathidae > Entelurus > Entelurus aequoreus. The sequence goes on along the minus strand of NC_084742.1, from coordinate 17,150,117 downwards.
ATCTTCCCTATCTGAATAGCTTCAACTCCCCACTAGTCCTTCACTTGCACTTTACTCATCCACAAATCTTTCATCCTCGCTCAAATTAATGGGGAAATTGTCGCTTTCTCGGTCCGAATCTCTCTCACTTCATGCGGCCATCATTGTAAACAATAGGGAACTTTGCGTATATGTTCAACTGACTACGTCACGCTACTTCCGGTAGGGGCAAGCCTTTTTTTTATCAGATACCAAAAGTTGCAATCTTTATCGTCGTTCTATACTAAATCCTTTCAGCAAAAATATGGCAATATCGCGAAATGATCAAGTATGACACATAGAATAGATCTGCTATCCCCGTTTAAATAAAAAAAATTCATTTCAGTAGGCCTTTAAAGACTGTATAAGTCCATTTCAGATGGTTAATAAATAGGTTAGTGTTACCATTGTTCTCTGTTTAAATAATTATACTTGATCAAACCATTTCTAACATTCCAAACTTCAAAATAATAAAAGTATGTATGACTCCTGCTGATATCGTATCGGATTCAAATTGGTATCAGCCAATAATTAGGGCTCCAATATCAGTATTCTTTCGGAAGTGAAAATTCGGGACACCCCTTCTGATAACCAATATTTAAAAAATGCATTGAGGTGAGATTACACATGCTGTGCTGTAGGTGGGTTATGGTGAACAAATCACGCGCCTCTCCTATGTGCCGTGCTGTAAGCCAGAGCTCATCAAACATGCCGTCAATTGTGTTAGACTTCTTCACTGTTTCAGAAGTAGACATTTTGCATGCTAATTGCACCAGATGTTCTTCAAACATTCAAAACAACTTCACGCTTCAACACGACAACCCTTTTTAGCCACGTGAAGCGCCAGCATCACTTTGACAGTGTTTTGAAAGCCTGAGAAGACGCCTGCTGCTATAGAAGCTATCGCAAAGACAGCCATAAAGAAAGGCTAGTTTCTATCACCACAGCGTTTGAAAAGTGAAAAAAAGCTTACCAGATACGACCAAAGGACTAAAGCAATCTGTGATTTCACCATGGAAATGATGGACGACCATCGTTCAAGGTACTGACTCTTGTCAGGACAAATCTACACGTGCACTTTGTCAAGTCCATCTTTGTTTGACTCTTTTTTTCCTTCAGGTGTGCACAAATTGCACTTTAAAAAATAACACATGTAATATTGGTCTTGGGAGGCAGGAATTTATCGTTATTGGCTTGAAAAAAATATATAGCGTGCATCCCTTAAAGGCCTACTGAAACCCACTACTACCGACCACGCAGTCTGATAGTTTATATATCAATGATGAAATCTTAACATTATAACACATGCCAATACGGCCGGGTTAACTTATAAAGTGACATTTTAAATTTGCCGCTAAACTTCCGGTTCGAAACGCCTCTGAGGATGACGTATGCGTGTGACGTAGCCCGACGAACACGGGTATGCCTTCCACATTGAAGCCGATACGAAAAAGCTCTGTTTTCATTTCATAATTCCACAGTATTCTGGACATCTGTGTTCGTGAATCTGTTTCAATCATGTTCATTGCATTATGGAGAAGGAAGCCGAGCAAGCAAAGAAGAAAGTTGTCGGTGCGAAATGGACGTATTTTTCGAACGTAGTCAGCCACAACAGTACACAGCCGGCGCTTCTTTGTTTACATTCCCGAAAGATGCAGTCAAGATGGAAGAACTCGGATAACAGAGACTCTAACCAGGAGGACTTTTGATTTGGATACACAGACGCCTGTAGAGAACTGGGACAACACAGACTCTTACCAGGATTACTTTGATTTGGATGACAAAGACGCAGACGTGCTACTGTGAGTATGCAGCTTTGGCTTTTTTTTGCGTATGTACGTAACTTTTTTTAAATATATAAGCTTTATGAACCTTGGGTTAGGTGAACGGTCTTTTGGGCTGAGTGATTGTGTGTGTTGATCATGTGTTTGAATTGTATTGGCGTGTTCTATGGAGCTAGGAGCTAGCAGAGGAGCTAGGAGCTAGCATAACACGTACCGTACCGTACGTGCGCGTCACGTACGTAACTTTTTAAAAATATATAAGCTTTATGAACCTTGGGTTAGGTGAACGGTCTTTTGGGCTGAGTGATTGTGTGTGTTGATCGGGTGTTTGAATTGTATTGGCGTGTTCTATGGAGCTAGGAGCTAGCAGAGGAGCTAGGAGCTAGCATAACAAACACGCAGGTGTTATTATGCAGGATTAATTTGTGGCATATTAAATATAAGCCTGGTTGTGTTGTGGCTAATAGAGTATATATATGTCTTGTGTTTATTTACTGTTGTAGTCATTCCCAGCTGAATATCAGGTACCGTGAGTATGCAGCCTTGGCTGCTAAACATTCGATAACTTGACCGTATGTGCGCGTCACGTACGTAACTTTTTAAAAATATATAAGCTTTATGAACCTTGGGTTAGGTAAACAGTCTTTTGGGCTGAGTGATTGTGTGTGTTGATCAGGTGTTTGAATTGTATTGGCGTGTTCTATGGAGCTAGGAGCTAGCAGAGGAGCTAGGAGCTAGCATAACAAACACGCAGGTGTTTTTATGCAGGATTAATTTGTGGCATATTAAATATAAGCCTGGTTGTGTTGTGGCTAATAGAGTATATATATGTCTTGTGTTTATTTACTGTTGTAGTCATTCCCAGCTGAATATCAGGTCACCCCCGGCTCTCACAGCATCTTCCCTATCTGAATAGCTTCAACTCCCCACTAGTCCTTCACTTGCACTTTACTCATCCACAAATCTTTCATCCTCGCTCAAATTAATGGGGAAATTGTCGCTTTCTCGGTCCGAATCTCTCTCACTTCATGCGGCCATCATTGTAAACAATAGGGAACTTTGCGTATATGTTCAACTGACTACGTCACGCTACTTCCGGTAGGTGCAAGCCTTTTTTTTATCAGATACCAAAAGTTGCAATCTTTATCGTCGTTGTTCTATACTAAATCCTTTCAGCAAAAATATGGCAATATCGCGAAATGATCAAGTATGACACATAGAATAGATCTGCTATCCCCGTTTAAATAAAAAAAATTCATTTCAGTAGGCCTTTAAAAATAGACACATTTGTGTAAACTTTGAAAAGCTTTATTGTGGTGTGTTATGAAAATATTGTAATTGTTATCTAAATGTTATTGTTTGTTATTGCCAGCCAAAATAGAGTAAGAACACAGTCCAGCGGTCCATTCACACGCCTCTCTCTCCTGACCCCGTCCTTCTTTTTTTCCTCGCACCTTTACAGTTTTTCGGTCAATATGCTCCCTTCAGCCGCATCCCTGCCCTCTCTGCGTCCTCTCAGCTCAGTGCCAGCAGGGATGAAGGTGCTAAATGCGGGGCTAATACATTACGCCCGGCGCACATGCCATACCCAAGAGGGCTCGCACTGACACGAGAAAGCCATTTTCAATTTACAGCCGAGTGGGAAATCAAGCGCTCCCCCCCACCCTCCTCTAGCACGCCAGACACCATCTCAACTCCCATCTTAGAGTTTGACAGCTGGCGGGGAGTGCAAATTTGTGCGCTTGCCACAGATGGAAAGACGGCGACGGATGGACGGATGCGCTTCAAGTGGATTGGAGGATAGGCTGGAAAGTGAACAGCTTAGCGTACAAAGTGGCTTTAATGGGAGCGTCAGAGCAACGTCTCGTTACTTACATGTTGTGCAGGACACACCAGCCGCAGTGAGGGTCTCCCGATCCGAGGCATTCGCTGCAGGTGGAGTACTGACCACACGCTTCCACGGGCATCCTTGAAAGCTGTAGAGAAGCACCAAAATCAAGAGTTGAAGGTCCAAACGCGAGAAAAATCCATTATCTCCATCACATGTTTGCTCCACTTTTGAAGTTCAGGCTTTGCTACACATCATAAAATGACAAATAACATAATAAAATGTACAATAACGCTTCTTGGGGACAAGCGTGGACAAACAGAGCTCATTAGCATTTAAATGGCATAGAATAATTAGATTTTGATCAACCCACTTTGGACCTATTGAAAATTGTTAAAAAATACTGTAACATTGGAGCTTTAAACTTCCAATAAATCCTCACACTTTTAAAAGCTAAACTTTGTTCTCAAAAAGGTATACTCCCAGACCAGTGGTGTGCCGTCAGGGCCAGCAAGGCCTTCTCTGCTGGCCTAACATACCCAGAAATCATGATCTTAATTAAAGATACAAGTATTTTTTTATTTACTTTCCCTAAATATCTAAAAGTATTCATATTCTCTTCATGTCATATTATGCTCCTTCCAGTGCTGTTGTTTTTAGGCTATAGAGTTTTTATCCAATCAGAATTCAGCTAGCTTATGTTGCCATGCTGTACCAAATCTGCTCGAAGCCTTCAGAATTAAGAATGCTGGCGTCTGTGCACTGTAAGTGAACGGGCACATACAGTTGACAGACAGTTGCGATAGCCAATCAGATCACGAGTTGTTGTCAGTTATGCCTTCTAGATGGCCTAAGGCAGATATATATAGTGATGTTATGAGCTCGGTAACACAAGAACTCCATTACCCAGCATGACACAGTAGTGCAGCGCATGCGCAGTAGCCGTGTAACGGTACGTGTATTTGTATTGAACCGTTTCGGTATGGGGGTTTCGGTTCAGTTCGGAGGTGTACCAAACGAGTTTCCACACGAACATATTAAGTAGCCGCCTCCGCTTCCTTCTGCCTCTGTCTCTGTCAGGACTCTACACAGCACTCAGCATTGTCCCACCCACACAACCATCTGATTGGTTACAAACAGAGCGGTAACAGCCAATCAGCAGTGCGTATTCAGAGCGGTAACAGCCAATCAGCAGTGCGTGTTCAGAGCGCATGTAGTCAGTGCTTAGCGTTTAGCAGGTAAGCATCAGGCAGCGGACTCTCCCCAAATTATAATAAACACCTCCCAGTCAACTACTAGTAACATCACTATGAGCCTGTTGATGTTATAGAAACCTAAACGGCAGCTCAGCTCGCTCGCAGTTCTGGCTTGAGGTGAAGGCTAATTCGCTTTTAGCGTAACGTTAGCTCATTTTGCAGTGTGTGTGTGTGTGTGTGTGTGTGTGTGTGTGTGTGTGTGTTACGGACAGCAAAGCCCTGTCTGTCTGTTATTTCACTTTACCCTTTTCTGTGTTGATTGAGCTGTGTTGAAGCAGGACATTATGTTAAATGAAGAGTTTCTGTCTCTGATAGTTGATGTAATAATGTAACTGCATCATTAAGCCTACGTGAACTCCATGGTGTTCAGGGATGAATAGTCTCTCCTATTACATTTTTTCAGATATAGTTACATTAATCATTAGTAATGCAGCAGCCTAGTTTTGAATGGCAGGGTCCCTGCTATCACATGTTGATAAAAATATAACATTTACATAATAAAAATCCACTACAGGCTTCCTAAATGCTGTAATAAATTAAGCATGATGAGTTGACTTGAAACTGTTTAATGTTGCACTTTTTATATGTAGAAGAAAAGTTTTGTCATGGGCAGAATTATTATAGTGTTCCCAATGTTAAAAGGAGAGAGCCATTGTTTACAAATTTGGTAAATAAAAAACCAAAAAATGTATATTTTGTTGTTTTCTTACTGTGCCGAAAATGAACCGAACCGTGACCTCTAAACCGAGGTACGTACCGAACCGAAATTTTTGTGTACCGTTACACCACTAGCGTTTAGACATGCCGGGACCGGGATGTTTTTGATGAGCACCTTGTGGAGTAAACTTTAAGAACTCAGCCAATACGCCTCGTCTGCATCTTTTATGATGAAACAAGACAACACATATATTTGCAAGGCCATTTTCAAGAAGGATATTTAAAGACAAACCACATCTTGTGATACGATGTCAGCCAACCCCGGAAGCTCGAATGGGTTCTACAAATTATGAGTTCAGATATTTTATTTCTTTATTTTTCCACGTTTAATATGTTTTTTGCAATTTTAATTTTGACAGTACCACATAAGATATGTTTTAAATGCTGATGCGGGTTTATTGATTTTTAAATGTGCCAGAAAATAACCCGTTATGTACACAGTTAGTGGTGATTCAATGCCCAGTAGTACGTTAATGTGTTTCTGTATAGTATTTCTCCTGTAATGGTCATGTGGAGACATGCATTATGGTATTTGGAGAGGTAATCATTGAAGTCGGACATCACTGAAGGCCTAGGTGGGAAACGCACGTCCAAGACGATGCCCTCTACTGGTCTGTGGTGTTAACAACATGTTTCACGTAATACCAAAGCACTTGGATTTTGTTTTTGTCTCCTGTAAAAAGTAACATAAACAAAGAATGCAAGGTATAACAATGAAGTCATCCGTGGTAGGTAGGGCACAACTGCAAGTAACGAGATCAGACATGCTAGTGCCAGAACGTCTCTATCGTGCTATCTCTAAAGCACAGCCTGCAACTTGCCAACCATATCTCTTCCTTAAAAGCACACAAGATCAATGCTTGCTCACTTGCTCGCTTGCTCTGCAACCCAAATTTCAAGGTTGGAAAAAAAAAGAAGAAGTGATTCACACATGCTGTCACGGATGACACCTGACTGCAGGAACTACACTGCACCGTTATAGACTTGTGTGTGTGTGTGTGTGTGTGTGTGTGTGTGTGTGTGTGTGTGTGTGTGTGTGTGTGTGTGTGTGTGACTTCTTGTCAAAGTGGAGTAGAATGCTGCATGTTATTACACACCAGAAACAATGGGAGTGCCAGGAGAGCAAGCAACTGGTGTGTTTTGGGCTCCCAGCATCCCTGCTGTGCCGAGGCCTATTTGCATTAGATAAAGAAGAAAAACACGCTATCCAACCTGATGCGCTTTACACACGAGAGCTCCATGTGAAGGCCATTGTTTAGTTACGCGGAGAGCAGCTAGACAGAACAATGGTGTCATATCTTTACCATTTAACACTTGGTCGGGTCGCGGATGTGGCCACTCAAGGTCACATGAGCCCTGATATTGTTCAGTCTACATTTCTTATGAAAAATACAGAAAACAAACAAGCTGAACGGGCCAGTGAGCCCCTTGTCACCACTGTGCCCTCGACGCCATCGCAACAGACGGCGGTGCGTGGCGCCTATAATTCCCTCACTTATTATTTGCGGTGTGCAATTCGATATTAGATATAACTCCAATATTATCAAAAAAATATATATGTGATTAACTGCATGTGTTTGCATGTAAAATGTCCTGCAGCGTGTTCACTTGTGCAAAGCTGCACAGCCAGTTAGCATCTAAATGTTCCCCCCTCCTTCCACATCCCACCCCCCGGATTGTAAATAAGGTAAATAATTCAATGTATATACTCTGATGATTAACTTGTGTGATGACTGTATTATGCTGATAGTATATATTTGTACCATGAATTGATTTACGTGGGCCCCGACTTAAACAAGTTGAAAAACTTATTCGGGTGTTACCATTTAGTGGTCAATTGTACGGAATATGTACTGTACTGTGCAATCTACTAATAAAAGTTTCAATCAATTCAATCAATCAATCCAATGAGCACACAAGGTTGGTCTTTTCTTCTATTTTAGTGTTTTACAAAAGGTAAACATGGCAGGCTATAGGCTACTATGCGCTAGCAGCTACACAACAGCGAAGCACATAATAGCACACAAGCTCGACATACGCAATAAGTGTGCTTCATTGACAATATTGCAGTCTGAAACAGCACATTTGTCAATATAAACAAAGATCAAATTGTTAAAATTGCATATTACTTACACATATAAAGTCTCCAAGCAGAAAGGTATTAGAAAGTATCCAGTTACAAACGTTCAACTGTCAATTGTCAGTGGTGTCTCAAAAAAAACAAACAATTAACACTCCACTTCCAAATTAAAGACAGCATAGGTCCATACCAGATGGTTAATAATAAATAGGTTAGTGATTTTCATACATATTATTGTTTACTGTTCTCTGTTTGATTAATTTGACAACGTTACACACAACAAAATAATAAAAGTAGGTATGATTCTTGCTGATATTGTATCAGATCAAAATTGGTTGCAGTTTTGTTGCATGTTTTGAATGGGTTAAAGTAGCGGCATCTAGTGCAAACAAATTATAAAAAACACAAATTAAAAGCTAATAGTCCAACTTAAAATGTTCCTATTAAAAATAACATAAGTTCATGTTGTGATTAATATTGTTATTTTTTGCGACTTGTCCAGGGTGTACCCCGCCTTCCGCTCGATTGTAGCTGAGATAGGCTCCAGCGCCCCCCGCGACCCCGAAGGGAATAAGCGGTAGAAAATGGATGGATGGATGGAATAAACGTGTCGCTTTTAGCATAGTCTTGCCATTTTCGGCTAATTTAGACAACAAAGACAACATTCTTTTTTTTTTAATGGAGCAAATTCAAACTACATTTCAGTTTTTGTTTGCCCCACTTTTGATGATTGATGATTCAGTTTTCGATCAAATTTTTTGGTTATCATACAGCCAAACATTGTCAACAAAGACTCCCTTGCGTTGGTGACTCAGTCTCTGTATTTTTTTCTATAGAGTACGTCTGCAAAATAATTTACAATGGGGCCAGAAAAAGTTGTGAGTTGCGAGTTCCAGCATCAACACTATGGAATCAAGTTAGAACCGGTAGCAAAGAACAAATGTGGCGTAAAAGTGATGTTGAATTTAATTTCTTCATTTCTTTTGTCATTTATACGTGTTATACCGTAAATTTCATACTATAAGCCACTACTTTTTTCCTATGCTTTGAACCCTACGGTTGATAAAATTGTGAGGCTAATATATGGATTTTTCTTCGTTGCAAATAATGCAAATAGTTAAAAAACACAAAACAAGTGAAGACACCGAGTAGGTGCGTTATTGTTTGCGCTATGACGCCTTCTTTTGGACAAGTTCGCTCTCTGCAGGTGCTGCAATGCCCTTCTGTTTAGATTGACCTTTCAACCGGAAGTACAAGTGCCGTTCTGTCTTCAAATTGTCCATAGCATTTTCTCATACGGATTCTTTATTCACCACTACAAGCTACGTTTGTAAGTTTTACAATATACCTAAAATAATTCTTACTTACTAAACTGTCCCATGGGGGATGTCTGTAGGGGTGTTTTTGTCCGGGCCCTCTACTCCTCCTACTTATAGCAGACACAGTCACACATATATAAGACTTTGGGGGACTGTCCTGCGGGGAGGCATGGCAGGGGGATGAGGATGCCTACTATGGGGCTCCAGTCCTCCTGTCTTGTCCCCTGCTCGTCCATCCCTCAATCTTAGCTGCATATTAGACACTTAGGATTTGGGGGGCTCAGCTTGGTTGGGACCCACCATGACCTTGATGTCCCCCAATTTTAATCGCATTATTAGTTCCCACAAGCATAGATATCTCACTCACGCTACAGAATACACATCAATAGGGAATGGAGGTCGGCCGTAACGGCCGACCTCCTAATTTTAATTACACAGTAGACACTCTGGGGGCCTTGTACACATGCATGGGGGTGTTGGGGTTCGGGAGTACGGCGCACCCCTCATTGCCTCCTCGGCCGGCGCGGGTTGCGGGGACTGCGGTCTGGTGGCCTGCCATTCCCGGGCAGAGACCTCGCTGAGGGTGTGAGGCTTTCAATCATTTATTATTTTTTTAAATTAATTTATTATTTTAATTTTTATTATTTACTTATTTTATTTTATTTTATTTTTTTAATTATTTGTAATTATTTTTTAAAATCGTATTATTTATTTGTGTGTGGTGTCGCGCGGGTCTCGCCTCCTGTTGGGTGGGGTCCGTGCCCGTGTGGCCCGACCTTGCGCTGTGGGGTCTCTGTTGGTGACCTGATGCGGTCTGGTCTAGATGCTGTGTCTTGGTTGTTTGGGCGGTGGTGTGTGTGTGTGGGTTTGGGTTGGGGTGGTGGGGTTTTTTGGTGGAGGAGGTGTTAATGTCTCTTGTTTGCATGTTGGCGTTTGGGCTGACGCTGGCTGGTCTCTGTGATCCTGTTGGCGTGTGGTTGCCGGTCGCAGTTTTTTCGATCGCTTTGATTTGATTATGGGTATTGTTCATTAACAATAGCGCTATCTCTATTGGTATTTGTATTGCTCCATTTGTAGTGTAATAATGGTCATTGTCATTTCTGTATTATTTTTTATTTTCGCTAACTGCTTATTTGCTATCCCTTTTAACCATCATATTTGTACATGTCGTATTTGCTGATGTTTCTCTATTGTTGTTGTTGTTGTTGTTGTTATTGTTGTGTTTGCTGTTGTTGTTTTTGTCTCTCTGTCTACTCCCCCTCTTGTCCCCACAATTTCCCCCTCCGTCTTCCTTTTTTTTATCTTTCTATCCCCTCCTGCTCCGGCCCGGCTGCACCAAATGATAATATAAATACATTTAGTAAAGTCAAATACAAATAAGGCAACAAGAGAAGTATCCTACACTTCTCTTTTGTAAAGTAAATCTGAACAGCCGATATGGGCATCTACTTCAACTATATGATTTGCCTGAGAAGCTGGACAGGACCAAAAAAATAAAAAAAAATAAAAAAAAGTATCAATTTACAATAGCATTCTTTTTGCATTGTTTCAGTTTTGTAAATTTACCAAAACGCCACTGTGGAGTTATTGAATCTGCACAACAAACCTCTCCTATCTCTCGCTTCCTTGTTACTATGGCGGCCGGTGCTGCTGGGCAACCGTTGTGCAATTAATGATAGATAATTTAGTTAAATGTACGTGTGTATGTAATGTAACAATAATCCCTGCTGTGCCAGTAATGTATGTGTAGCGCCGCGTCTCCAATTACATATCTCACAGTTATGCTCATTACTGCCGCAGATCAGCTACAATCAAAGCAAATTATTATTTATATGCACGGCGATGGATGGGTATAATAATGGACAACATGCTGCGGAGATGAGAATTAATCACCAAGCTGCACTTCCATCAGCCTCGGCTTAGTAGCGAGCTCGCATTAAACACACGTCTTTTACTCTGGCTGATGTTCTGCGTCCCGACGTGTGACACGCTGGCGTTGCACCTGACATGGCGCTCAATCCCTCATATCATGAGGTGGCTTAGCTGCTGAAGGTGGAATATTGTATTCACTTGACATCCTCAAAAGGTCAACAGGAGTAAGCCATCCATTGCTGGACCGTCAAGGCTTGACAAACGATTGGGAAGCAATCAATCGTTTTCATTTTTTCCTCTGCTCAAAGGGTGGTGACCTAAAGGAAGCTGATATCTTCCACTCTTTTACCCGCTTAACGAATAGAAAACTAGCACGACGACATGCTAATGTCATTTCAGGGGCCCGCACTGGGAAAATATGAACCTTCTATCACAACAAAAATCCACAAAATCATCCCCAAACGACAAATGGAGTGAGATTCCCAAGGCAAGAGAAGTTACCGTCTTTGGAGAGGCATCCATTCCAATGTTAGTACAATCAACAGTAAATAGAGTGCACTTATTTTACTGCATTACACATTCAACTATCAAGCATGTTAGCTCTGAGCCGCAGTTCTGCACTTTTGTTGTGTCACTTATCGGATATCTTTCAATCGTTTTTTGTTAATCTCTTTTTTTTTGGATGGTGACTTGAAGGAAGCTGAGAATTACCAAACAAAAGTCCACACTAATATCTACAAATTATAAATGGAGTGAGGTTTCTCAATGCTAGAGTTGTTAGCAACTGCAGTACCGTTATAGAAATGTTGACGTATTTATGTTTCACAACATTCAATAGAAATTTTACAGTCAAGCAGGTTAGCTCTGAACCTCAGTTCTGCACTTTTATTGCTTGTTTTATATCTTTCAATCATTTTTATTCATCTATGCTGAAAGGATGGTGATTTAAGGGTAGCTGAAGACTACTAGACTGTATACAAATCCACACTATTACCTAAAAATAATGAATGGAGTGAGGTTCTCAATGCTACAGTAGTTAGCAACTTCAGTATCATTGCAGAAATGTCGACGTGTTTGTATTTCACAACATTGGACAAAAATGTTTGAGGTATATCTTTTGCATTGAATTGCACTTTTGTAGTGTCTTGGATCTGATATCCATCAGTGTGTGTTTAGCTCTCTGCTGAAAAAACGGTTATTTAAAGGAAGCTAACATCAGGCAAGCAACCAGAAAATTAACACCGTTGAGGATAATCATATACAAATCCACACAATCATCTACGAATGATAAATGGAGTGAGGTTTCCAATGCTTTAGTAGTTAGCAACTTCAGTACTTTATGAAAATGTTGACTTGATAAAAATGTTGACAGAAAAAGCTTGAGTTATACTGTTGAATTGGATCTGCGCATTTGATTGTCAATTAGGTGAGCTCTGAACCTCACTCGTGCACTTCTGTTGTGTGTCATTTTGGATATCAATCAGTTTGTTTTTTCTGTTTCTCTGCTCAAAAGGGGGTGACTTAAAGGAAGCTGAAGATTACGACACAACAATCCACACTACTGTCTACAAATGATGAAGGGAGTGAGGCTCCCAATGCTAGAGTAGTTAGCAACGCCAGTACCTTTGTAGAAACTGTTCACATTTTCCAACATTTAAGATAAAAGGCTGCAGTTTTTCTGTTGCATTGGATTTGTGCATTTGATTGTCAATCGGGTTAGCTCTGGACCTCAGTTATGCACTTTTGTTGTGTCTCATATTGGATATCAATCAGTCATTTTTATTTTTTGCACCAATCAAAGGGCGGTGACTTAAAGGAAGGTGAAGATTGCCATACAAAAATCCACATGATGATTTACAAATGATGAATGGAGGGAGGTTCCCAATACAAGCTAGAGTAGTTAGCAACTAAATTAGAAATGATTCATACTTCACAACATTTAACACAAAAGGCTGCAGTTTTTTCTGTTGCATTGTGAATTTGACTGACAAGTAGGTTAGCTCTGAGCCTCAGTTAAGTGTGTTTTATTTTCAACTATAAAAATAATTGTCAAATTCTATTCATTGCTTTCTTACATGTTTTCTGCCATCATTCATGTTAAAAGGTGTGCGTTTTCACCTTCTGAAGCCGTGAGATGCTTCCTAATCGGAGTTTGGCCGTGAACAACAAAGACTTTTGGACATAACCACCATAAAATATCGTTCTATGACCTTTGTCTCTTTCGAGTCAGACATTCTGCAGCCTCATAAAGCTCTACCGCTTTCAAAGCTTTGGTGCGTGCAAACTATCCGCAGAGGGAACAGACAATGACGGACCATTAGAGAGAGAACAAAAGGTAAAACTTCCAGCTTTGAGTTAGCTCTCTTGCGCCTGCTTGCTCGTTAGCCCGCCACTGCGGTCCCCCAGCGAGAACTGGGACGCCACATCTAAACACCTTCATAAGACAACTAAGCCGCCACCGCCAAATTAAAGAATACTGATACTAAACATCTTTGATGCTGCCTCACACTAGTTGTCGGATTTCCCTTGGGGGGAAAGAAAAAAAAAGGCTTTGAACGATCTCGCCTGTGCTATCGTACACATTTTCAATAATTCACACTTACAGATCTGCATTTGCTACACTGGATATAAATAATTGAGCCTCGTGAGCGCACTTTGAGAGCAACAGCTTACACTGTGAGGTGCGCGCTACAAGGTCTAGTGATATTTGGCCACTGGACTTTGGTTACGGCTACACGGTGGAGTAGTGGTTAGAAGGAAGCTAATATAGTTGTACTTCGGTATTGTTTGCACTTCACGGTGCACTGCCTACAATCTCAGTGCATCAAGGATCGTACAATTGTATACAGGTATTTTTAGGAACATGTATTATAACATCTAATAATTGATAATAACAACCGTCTACCACAGTGATGAAGCTACTTTTGCTGCGTTCCAGTTACCTCGGAAATTGGAAGTCGGAGGTGGGAATGTCACAGCCGAGTTGTGAGTGTTCTAGTTATGATGTCGGAAATCATGATGGCCACATCCACAAAAGCTAATTATGCGCTTGCCTTGTTTGAATATAAACATGGGAAAACATCCACTCTTTCTGCAACCTTCAAACACGGTGGATGAAGCGGAAACACAGACGCTATTGCTAGCGATG